>NC_060159.1:25048099-25124263 GCF_021292245.1 Micropterus dolomieu | reverse complement strand
GTTTAGTCACTACTGAGTTGTGTGTGTCTCTGGAGGAGCTTTGTCAAGTATCCCTGATAATATCACCCAAATTATCTCAGCTTGGGCTTGAAGACCAAAAATATAAACTGGGGTTGTTAAGATTTAAAAGTCGTGGGCATTTAGGCTACCAGGTGGAAAATCCAACAAAAGACACTATTGAGCGTTACGCAAAGTGTCTGATTCAGCATTATTCCATAGCCATAGCTTAGCCATATTCAAAAACATGAACAGTAGCCTTCTTCAGCAGTATTAAATTGCTGAAGTACTCTGTTAAGATGACAAATGAACCCAAATCCCAAAGGGATTATTTTCCTCTTTGGACACTGAGTGTCTCTGCCCTGCCAAAGTGTTTCCAGTAAGCCTCATTAACTAACCACACAAAGTGCTTTATGAATGGGTTAAAATAACACAAAGCATAGCTTCAAGCTAAAACTCTCCCCTGTGTATTTTTTAAAAACGTAATTGCACCAAACCCAGAAAAACACCTCTTTCTAGCAGTTTCACAGTGTTTTCATTCTGTTTTATGAGGTTTGGTGACTTTGGGAGTTCCTGCTGTGACGCTTTGAAGCTTAGAGAACCTGCTGAAAACATGTTTGGACACACTTGGCATTGACATATCTGGCATCAGTAGAGGGAAAAGAACCGATCTGCATGTAACATGGAGACCGAAGGCTTCCTATTGGTTTGGCACAGTCACTCCAACCTCTATTATAGGAGTTTTTCTGTCCTCAGAATATTCAGCAGAAATCGTTATCTGTTTCATCAATTTTAAAGGAATTGTGTCTTCTCTGTTCTTCTTGATGCCATATAGTGCTGTATTGCCCCGAATATCAATCTTAACCTGGCAATGGAAAAAATTTTAACTTGTGAAAATACTCATGTCACCTAAACAGTATTATAATACTGCAAATATTGGTGAGGTTAAGGTTAAATAAAAGCACATCAGGTGTGATTTAATCATGCAAACAATGGATGACTGTATGGAAAACAAATGGAAATATGACATTTCTATTTGTTTCTTGTATTCATTTGAGGAAGGTTACAGTCTCTTCATCGCTCCATAGAGCTGATGTTTTTGTCACATACTTCATGTAGGCCTAAGTCTGTTTCCATTGCACTTTGCATGTTGCTTTTATTTATAAACCAACTTTTCCACCTCAGCCAAGCTTAACTCACTCAGGTTTTCCATGTGCAAATTGAAAATGCGCATAAAAATAAGTAGACGGAAACACACTTAATCCCGTGGAATAGTGACAGGCAGGGGAATACAAATTAAAACCAGGAAATTAGTTAAATCTTAAATATCAATACTGTATATTAAAAATGAAGAAAAATAGATATAAAAGTAGAATGAGTTATGATAAAATGATGAATTTTCCTGTTCTCCTAATTATTCTTGTGTATTATAGTTAATTTGCGTTGATGGAAATCTCATGTTTGCAGCACAGCTGATAGAAAAGCAGGTTTATTCACAATGTGAATTAGCTGCTCTGCCCCCCCCTCACACACACACACACACACACACAGTGTGCCAGCTCGGTGTGTAGTTGGGTGTGGGCCATGACGCTTGCTGATGGTTAACATGTTGCATCGCAGCGTGACTTTCTGAAACAGCAGCGGGTTGCTCAGAGCTGATGACGCCTTTCAGGACTATGAATAACACACACACGCACACACAACACACAGAAAGGAGTCCACCTTGTGCGTCACACCGATTATGAATGCCAGCAGCCCCTCTCCACCACGTTCATGTCTTTCCTCTCTCTCCCTTCTCACACTACAGTCAGGACAGCAGAGTCGTCATCTGCTCGCTCATGCTGTTGGATGAGAATTTCTCCTGATGCATCCAGAGAAATTAAAATAAACAAAAATAATAATACTACCATTTGGTCTCATTGGCTTTATTTTAATTTTCATAATTTTAATTATTGGAGGTAATCTCATAAATCTCTAATCTGTAATGTTTCCTAAACCTCCTACTGATGTCCAACATTGTACCATACATGTGGGAAAACACTATCTGCATGTTTATTGAATATTGATGTTTGATGATGTTTGTGCTCATCAGCATTTCTTTGTTATAATGTTATCTGATGCCACAATCTTCCAATCAGTTTCCTCTCATTAAGTGCAATTGATTTCCTGCAACCTCGCAACTCCCAGAAACTCTAGCTAGCTGTTTCCCAATTCTTCACTACCCACCAATTTTATATTGTAATAATATATTGTTTATTTTCTCATTTTATACCAACAAGAAATGACAGATGTGCCAACTGCAACTTTATACCACCTCCCAATCAAACTCAAATGAGAAATGTAAAATATTTTCTGGAGATTAATATTTAATTATTTTTCTTTCTAGAGCTGTTTCATCACCATCCACATAGAAATATTTTGCAGTTTTCTTTTGTGCATTGCATGTGGAACAACACTGTACTCTGACAGTATTGGAAAAAGGGTCTGCACATTACTTTCCCAGTGTGAAATACCTTTACTTTGAATTAGTGTATTATGAAAATGGGACAAACTACAAACTTCACAACAGTGTCCATCTTTTCTCCTTTGGATAGGAGAGTGCTTCCAAAGATCTGTACTTCTATCTCTCAGATGGGAAAATGTATTTTCTTAATAATTCAGTGGCTTGAAAATTTGGATAACAAGCTAACAACATCCCAGTTATTTGTAAGATCAACTGTGTGATTTAACCACCCAACACCTCTTTCAAATGGCACCAACTGTTGTAAGAGTGAACAGGACTTAAAAGCAGAGTTAAAAGTGCATTTTCTCTTCATCAGATGGGTTTTCAAAGGCAGGAAAACAAATTAAAAAACAAGAGTAGAGGCTGAGGCAGGCAGCTGAGACAGTCAGACAACAAAGAGCACATGAGAACTGCTGTTCAGAGTTAACACAGAGCAGCTGTGTCAGCAGGTGAGTCAACCCTAAGCTTAATCATCCTCAAACAATGGACTTGCTTTTTCTTTAGGGGTTAGTGTTAGCGTGCTATGATTTAGAGTTATAGATAAATCCTTTAAAATGAATATAGAGTTATATAAGAGCTATTTTGGTACTCTTGCCAGTCCCTTTACAAAATAACGTAAAAATGGTTGCAGTACAGTGAATCTTCCATGCATACATGCAAAGAGAATCAGAATTAAGACCTCCAACTCCCCCCCCCCCGCTGCACAAAAAGCTTTACTCTGTTTCTTTTCTTAATATTTTCATCAACTGTTATTTTTTTCCTAAACTTGGTGGAACCTCACAAGCCAATTACAATAAGATAAGAAACAAATGTTAGGCAACACATTATCTGAATTTTAATTATTTCCATTTTAGTGTTAAAAAGTTGCATTTCGCATCTTTAATATTTAAAATCAAATGTATTTTTTTTTCTGTTAGCACATTTCATAAATCACACACTTTTTTAAATACCCCCAATGGCTTAAATGAAAAGATTACCTTATGCACATTTATCCAACTCAATGGGATTATGCAGCAGAAACATTTTATATAAAAATAATATGGTATGAACTATATTGTTGTGTTCGTGGTGGTGGATGAGAGAGGTGATTATATTCTTGTTGGACTGGAAGTTTTCATTTTCAGAAAAACAAAACTGAAACTATGTCATTATTCTTTTTTTTTTGACACTTAACCATGAGCTATTTTCACAAGATGAGCACACTAGAAAGACATTTCTGATTACGGGGCATAAAGAGCTAAACACATGCATCTTGGAGCTCATATTTGACACATAACCCTAAATCTAATTCTAACCATAAAATCAGCATTATTTTCTACAGGTAAGTCCCAATAATGTCTCAAAATGTCCTCACAAAACCTGTGCACTGTCAAGAGTTGGTGCTCACAAGAATAGCTTAACTTGACTGCGCGCACACACACACACACACACACACACACACACACACAGAGTCAGGCCTTGGCAGAGTTATCACCCCTGTCACAGTCTCTCCATGAGCCCTGGCTCTCAATGTAACACTGGACAGTTTCAAGGTACAAACATGTGCAGGTGTCTGCGTGCGTGTGTGTATGTGTGTGTGTGCAGGCAGGTACACTATGTTCCTGGATGTGTGTGTGTGTGTGTTGTGTTGTGTATAAGTTGCATGCATACTGTGGGCACATGTACTTGGATTTGTGTGTGTGTTGGTGTGAGTTTATTGATGGTGTTTCTTAATATTGGTGAGTGTAATAAGTCTTCTGCAGGACACACACACACACACACACACACACACGATGACGACCATCAATTCAGCTGATGTCTGCAAGAAAGGGAAGGGGTGTGTTGGATCATAAACGGGTTACTTTTATAGTCTCTTTGTGTGCGTGTGCAATTTAAATTAATGCTGTCTTCCCCCTGACTGTCCAGGAGGAAAGCTTTCAACTCCTTCAACCTTCACACACACACACACACACACACACACTTGACCTGAATCACAGCAGTTGCTGCTCCAGCCACAAGCCTCAACTGCTGTTGACACAGCCTGCAAGGCATTGTGGGTAATGTCACTCCTGTAAAGACCCAGTCTGCACACGCTCTGTCATGGCACCGAGGAGGTCGAGAGGAGAGTGTTTATTGCCAGGATAATAAATCACAAAGACATCCAGTACGTCCACTGTTGAAGGTGAAAACAAATCAGACTTCAGACAGACTTTAAAGGAACATTCTGGTTTGTTTTTGCAGTTTTGACCATCATTTTTATTGGCAATGATTAAAACAAGTTGTAATAAATCTGAATTATCCTTGAATTGCAACAAAAATATTCAATTTCTTTCTCCAGTAGTTGCTATTTCTTCAGTTTTATTTTTATAACACACAACTGTCAGCACACTGTGACATCTGATTATCTTGTTCCTTATTTCACAACAAGCACACATCCCTGATGTGTTATCACCTAAAATACATTTTGTATGGCCAATTTATCAGCAAACAGCTGCCCACTGACACATCCAGCTAAGAGCTAGAAGTCATGTTTCTGTCCATCTGATGAATGTAAGTGCAATATTCACTCTCTTTTTACCCCAGGTTTGTTTTTCCACCAGTTTCTGAGACAAATATCTGGGGCTTCAACTGCTTGGCAGGTGGTGTACACGTGGGATATAAGTGGTTCAAGGCATCAGTATGCTTTAAAAAAAGTGTTATGGCACCAGTATATTCCATCAGAACTGCTTGTCGGATGGTCATTTACACATTTACACTCCATGCTGTGATTGGCCAGCTGTGTAGTGGTAAGAAAGGATTTAAACTTGCCCCTTTGGGACTGAACCATACAGTAAATATGCCATGAAAACAAAACAATGCGCAAAGAGAGTTGGTGGTAACTTCTCTGTGACTCACTCCTCTGACATTACTTCCATCCATCCATCCATCGTCAACCGCTTATCCTGCGTACAGGGTCGCCGGGGGGCTGGAGCCAATCCCAGCTGACATTGGGTGCAAGGCGGGGTACACCCTGGACAGGTCGCCAGTCTGTCATTACTTATAATATTATTATAATATATATACAGTATATTGCTTGGTGGAGTTTTTACTGTGAAGTTGACCTTGCTAATAATAACATACACAAAAAAACAACCCAAACTGCCACATGACTGTATGTATGTCTTATCCATCCATCGTCAACTGCTTATCCTGCGTACAGGGTTGCGAAAGGTTGGGTGCACCCTGGACAGGTCGCCAGTCCATCGCAGGGCCACACATAGACAAACAACCTATCACATTCAGACACCAATTAACTTATCCTGCATGTCTTTGGGTGGGGGGAGGAAGTCAGAGCACCCAGAGAGAACAAGGCCAGGGCAACCGGGGTTTGAACCCACAACCACTGCACCACCGTACCGCCCAATTAGCTCTTATGTGCCTTTTAAAGGAAATAAACAAAAATAATGCCATCCGTTACATGATGATTAGATCAGTAACCATATGTTATTTACAGCTTTAAATAGTGCAGAACCTTTTGAATTTTTTTAGGGAGTAGAGAACGTGTTTTTGGCCGTCACGTTGGACTGGCACCATCCACCTCGCTGTGATGAACAGTCTGGATGATGGGAAGCTGCCAACATGGCCACCTGGAGGACATCCAGATGGAGAGGATCCTGAGAGACTATTCAGAGCTCAAGTCTGTGGTGGACACTGTCATTAAAAAAGCTTTAGGTTGAAGCCTGTAAACAGGTAATGTGTGACATGTTGTAAAATGTCTGTGAAGGTTCTCAGTCATCCAGGTCATAGTTATCCAACGAAGGTTGAGGTCAAGGGCAGCTGGACTTGGTTGAAGATACTAGAAGACGTTTCGTCCCTCATCCAAGAGACTTCTTCAGTTCTGACTGACTGGTAGGGAAACTCAGCTATTTAAACGTCTGATCCTGTCTCTTAACACTGCTTTGTACCTCAAGAGGCAAAGAGAGCTCATGTTTGGATGCATCTGTAACTTGCAGAATAGCTGAGTGTTTCCTCCTCCTCCTCCTCACCACATTAAACCACATTTACAACTTCTGTTTAACTGCCCATATGGAGAGTTTTGGTTTTGTAATTTAAGATGGATTTTTTTTTTAAATCAAACATCTGGCAGCATACAGCAGATAAATAACAAATATTATTTCCATAGAGGGGGTCGGTCTGCGGCTCTGCACTGGCTTCTAACTGCCACCACAAACAGGATGGGCAGTTCTGGTAAACAACCAGCAAACATACGGCAGTAAACAACTTATCTGCGTCCACATTTGGAACTTGTTAGACATGGACCTGATTCACTTACACGCACACACGGGACAGATAAACAAATTACAGATACACTAGTGATTCACAGATTACACCTGTTGTTCATGTAATTTAACCCAGAGCTGGAGTAAAACTAAAAAGGAGACAATCAGCAGTTTCTCAGGCAGCCTGATGCCAGCTGCTACCTGGAAATCCTTGGCCGGTTGGAAAGTGAGCAATCATGTTTTCAATTTTACTTTCATGTTTGAGGTGCGGTTTTTGTCCTTTTGATGAAATAATGGTTTTGATCCCAGTGTCCTCATGACTCAGGGTGCTTTATGGGCTCTAAGTTTCTTGATGCACTTCCAGGAAAACAGAAGGAAAACATTTCTCAATTCTTCCAAATGACCACATGTCTGGGTGCAGAACATCAGCCTGCCAACAGGGGTCAGTGTGCAGCTGTGGTCACATCTGCTCCTCTCTTATTTCATCTTTCCTTTTTTCTCTATTCTTATTTTTGACATTATAGTGGGGAGGACCTCTTTGGTTTTCCTCTCCTCTCTCCTTCTTTCTCACCTGGTTTCCACAACGCTCTCCTCTCGTTCTTTTTCCATTCTCTTTTGCCTCTTCAATTTAAACTCATAATCTCCTCTTGTTTTGGAAATAATAGGAGACATGTTTTTGCTATTTGTCCTCCCACCTATGGATTGCCCTTTCTCCACGTCTCATCCTCAAACATGAAGAGCTTCCCATCGCCCATGTTTTTCTGTCTCCTCATCTTGTTTTTCCTCTTCGTCTCCTGTCCTTTATCCCCTTGGAGATTATAGAGGAGCTTTCTAGGCTTTTCTTCTCTCCTCTTGTCCTCTTTTACATCAAATATCGAGAGGTTTCATTGTCTTTTCACTAGCTTTTGTCTTTTCCCATCATTCTAACATCATTTCATCTCTCCTCTTGGTCCGTCCTTTATCCTCTCCTCCACTCCTGCCCGTCTTGGAAATTATAGAGGAGGAAGGTTATCTCTCTTCATAAACCATCTCTCTGTCTCCACCTTTCTTCTAATAATTTATAAAGAAACAAGAGGTTCTTCTGTGTCTTTTCCTTTCGCTTCATACTTGCCTGGTATGCCCACTTCTCTTCCTTCTCTCCTGTCTTACTGTTATTCAAATTCTTTTGCTTTCAGCTGTCTATTCTCCCCCCTTCACCTCTTCTCATCTCTCCTCCTGTCTTTTATCCTCTCCTCTTGTTTTGGAAATTATAGGGCGGAGTTTTCATGGTTTTGTCCTCTTCTCTACTCCCAACCTCTTCTCCTTTCACCATTTTTCATCTCACCTTGGCCTCCTCTTTCCTGTCCCCCTTTGTTTGTACTGATAATTTAGAAGCTGCTAGTTTCTTAGCTCCTGCCTTCTCCCATACTCTCGTTCTAACCTGTATTTTACACCAGTGTCCTCCTTTGTCTTACTACCCTGTTCTTAAAATATTAAGTGTTAATTCTATTTTATCTTCTAATTTTTTTTTTATCTCATCTCTAGGAAGGTGTTTTGAGTTTGTCCTCTTCTTCTTCCCGCCCTTCTCTGTCCTTTAGACTGCTTGTTGTTTCTCTAGCTCTCCATCTTCCCAATTTTTATTTCACCTCATCTCTTCTGTCCTTTGGTCTTTGACTCTTTCCACTTGTTTTGGAAATTAGTATAAAGATTGTGCTGGTTAGTTTGTCCTCTCCTTTGCTCCCTTGTTCTGTCCTTTTCTTTCACCTGCCCTCATAATTTAATAAAAACTTAGAGGTTCTGCTGTTTCTCCCCTCCCCTCCCCTCCTTCCTGGTCTCTACGCTTTTATTTACTTCTCTTTTTGACATTGTTCTTAGATTAAGAGTTTCCAGAGTTTCTCTGGCTTCATCTCTTTTTGTCTCTCCTCTTCTCCTCTGTCCCTATCTTTACTCCACTCCCCTTGTTTTGGAAATTATAGAGGAAGATGATGTCCTGGGTTTGTCCTCTCCTCAACTCCCCTCTCATTTAATTTCATCTCCTGCCCTCCCTTCCTGTCCTCTCTTCTTCTCTTCCCTCATCTTGTATTTCCTTTTGTTTTTGAATATATTAGAAGTTCATTATACTTTTTTTGCTCCTTTCTGTTTTTGCATCACATCTTGTCTTCTGACCTCCTTTCTCTTTCTTCTTCTTTGTCTTGATAATTTAGAAATAACAGACTCCTCTCCTGTTTTTACTCTCTTTTCTCTCGGTTCATTTCACCTCCTCTCCTCTCCTCTTTAAAAGACCAAAGAATTCATTTTAGAATAGTTCCTACTGGCATCTCCCTTAGGAAAAAAACCCTATCCAAATTGCGGTATCTCAATTTTCATTTGAACACACACACACAGACACACAAGGTGCTAATTTCACCTTTTTTTCCCCACTGGCAGCTAAAAATGGAAAGTTGTTTATTCTAATGAACAGATGCCTCCATGACACACAAACACACACACATACATGCACACGCACAAAGACCACCCATGGCTGTGTGTGTGTTTCTATGCAAACACACCTAATTTTGTCTCACATCAAACACACGTGCATACACACTCAGGCATGTGTGTTTCCCAATAAGTTAGGCAGTGATCAGCTGCCACATTTCACTCTGGTGTTTGATGTGACGTTTCTCCCTCCTGCAGGGAGAAAAACTTGAATAATATTCTCAGACCGTCTTCTGTGCAGGAGAAAATGGATCTGTGCAGATTTCAAAGCTCTGGCGGAAACGTGGGATCACTCAGGCGGGGGGACAGACTAAACCACTTTTAGGCCAAATTGATCCTTTGTCAAGTCTCGCCTCTCATTCGCGCTCCTTGGTTACGGTTGCTAAGTAGGACAAACAATAGCCTTAGAGAGTCTATTTCCATTGAAAACACCTGTTGGTTTAATTGACTCGTATTTCTGTTTGTCCTCATTCAGCCAGTCCATTAAAAATGTCGTTTTAGTTCCTCGGGTAGCCAGAGAGACCAGTGATTCAACACCATCTTGATATTCAGGGGACTGGTGAAAACTCCATTGATATGTCTACCATGCGTGGTCTTCTGCAGTCACGTTTAGCTTTGTCCCATCAACAGTGCGCTTTCATGTGCTTCTCCATGGAAATTAGAAATGAAATACAAACTGTTCGAACACATCCTATTGAATGACTATATCCAAATAATGTGCTAAATTGAGTCTCATGTGCAAGAAACACATCAAACTGTCATAGCCAGTAAAAAAGATTTATAAGATGCAGTAAATACAATGAATGAACTATACACTTCATCTCAACCATATTAGCTGTCATTGCAGTAAAGACTAACTCACATTGGCAATGTGATGAGGTACGTCAACCCATAATTATGCAGTTTAAGATAGATGTCCTATTCATACTTCATGTTCATCAGCGCTCCAGAAAGGCAGCAATTATAAAACATTTATTGGTCATAGGTTGGATCATAAGTTTACATTTACATTACATTTATTCATTTAGCTGACGCTTTTTATCCAAAGGGACTTATAATTGCTATATATATATATATATATATATATATATATATATGTCAGAGGTCGCACGCCTCTGGAGCAACTAGGAGTTAAGTGTCTTGCTCAGGGACACATTGGTGGATGGGTCACACTGGGGGATTGAACCCGGGTCTCTCACACGAGTTCAATATTGTAATTACCACCTTAATTAAGGGAAACCCTAGCAAAGCAAACATTTGCTTACTTGTGAATGTCCAAACATATGCTAATCAGTGAGCTAACAGTCACATTAGAAACTAAACAACAAACAAAACTTACCCCTATTTGCATGCAAGCTTAGATCATTCAGAGTTAAACAATGAACTGGCTAAGTGGTTTTAGTGAGTGGCTGCAGTTACAACTGTAAATGAAATGTCCAGCATGTGATCTAATGGTATTGGTAATAATAGTAATAATTGCTGTTTTACACCACGTAATGAACCAGGTCTAAAATAGCTTCTATGCATTCATTATGACTGTAAAGGACTGGCAGAGTGGTGGTGGGAGAACACACAGAGATTTCAGTTAGGCCAAGACTAAAAAGTAAAAAAAAATCTCATGAGGTCAAGGAAAGATGTGAAGGAGAATTCACAAGGACTTCGGAAAAGATGACCGGAGGGCTCAGAAAATCCGACTGCTCTTTGCTTGGCGATGTAATTATGCAACAGCGGATGTTACTGACGTGACCTGCGGTGATGAAACTACAATTTTCTGAAGATGGACTACAAAAAACACATCTTTGACACTGCGCCCAGTGTTGTTTTATTGCAGGCTGTCTAACGGTGGACAACACGATGCAAAATATTAGGCTACTTCACACCAAGATTGCAAAAAGGCCTGTAGCGTACCAGTCACCAAATAATGGAACATTAAGAATGCTTGCTCACACTCACCCTCCTGCATATTTATCAACATGAATCCCAAATATTGAATGTAAACATAGTAATTCTCACAGAAGCATAACTGTGGCGAGAGAGAGGAGGTGCTAATCAAAAATCAATATGTGGCGGTCAGAGTTGATAATGTGGCAGGCCGCCACAAATAAATCAATGTGTGGGAAACACTGAGATGAAACATTACATTTAGTTTAGAGGTCATCCAGCTTGATCTTTGCCTTTATCTGTGACTGAAGTAAAATTAATTCATGATATTGTTGAACGCTGGCAATACATTGACCAAAAATAACTTATGCAAGCTGAGCATTTAACGTGAGCCTACAGGCTGCAACATTATTCTCACTTTGATAATTTTACAAGACTAGTAACACATCTCTTCTCGCATGGGTCTCAGTTACTGTTGACACTTCAAGACATATGCATTTTAGCAAGTTCTGGCATAAGAGAGAAAAGGCTTAAAAGCCAATGGTAACTTACATGGTGATCAACATCCTTTAATGTAGAACATTCTAATACAACACACTTTATAGCATATTTCAACAACCCGAAACATAAAGTAGTGTTGATACAGTATTAGATTAAAATAAAGCCAAAAGAAAACAAACCAAAAGGAACAAGAATTTGTGATTGTCTTACTCAAGTATCATAATGTGCGTCTGTATTGCAACAATTGTACTAAATGTGGTCAATGGATTTTATCGTTTGAGTTTGTGCATCGCTTTAAATGTTGCTGCCTCAAGGGATTGTGGGACGGCATTATCTCCTTTCCTTTCATAAAGGATGGTCTGGTGTACCCTGTGCTAAAGGAGATAAGAAAGGAAGCATTGAGGCTGGTTGAATTATCTAAGAGCTTAGCTTAGATAATTCAACCAGTTTTATCATGGCTGCCACTGAAATACTTTGAGGTCTATTCACTTAAGTTAGGAACCTTCCTAAGGAAAAAAGACTTTGACCGCAGCCCAGGTATGTTTTATTTGTAGTTGACATCAGACAAACAAGCAGTTCCAGCTGATTTTGCTGAGGAAGTGAAAAAACTATACAGAAAAAGTACATTATAAAAAACTTCAGGACATCCACATTAATCATGGATTCCAGTATGTCTGCACCTGCACTGAACCAACTTTTATGAACTCCCCTAAGGATCTTTCTACCTAGAAATAATAACAATATAGGTTTGTTGCTGTCCAGATCTTGTAAAATCAATGTAGATAACAGTACTAAGGTGTCGTACAGAAATTACCATCGGCTACCCACCAAATGTGGGTAAATTGTGGGCAGTGGTGGGTGAAATTGTTGACCTATCCGTCATTTTGTCTGAAAGGGAAATGCACAACAGAAAGACACATGTTGTCAGTACCTCTATCCCTGCCCCTTTAGTGTGACACAGTTTTCTTTTGTTTGTCTGTGTGGGCTTTATCACAGGAGTGGGATCAGGTGTGCTGGAGTTGGCAGCTGGCCATAATAATCATCAATTTCGTGTCAATCGGACATTCCAAACCTAAGATATGACATCACTTCCTGTTTTTAGCGTTTTTCACAAACATTTGTTAGCTTATGATTGAGACATTTTTTGTCAGATCAAAATTTCCTCTACAAACTTATCAGCTTGGTCCAGAGATTATCCTTGAGAAGTTTGGTGCCGATTGGACTTGCAGTTTCGGAGGAGTTAATTAAAATAGGTTTTTCAGTTTTTGCAAAAAAAAAACAAAAAAAAAAGGCATAAATGGACGTGGTCTATACCACGAGATTCAGCTCCTTCCCCCGAACACGTGGATATAAAGTTTTTTATATTTTTATATGCGCCTTTTTAGGCGGGAGTTCCAAGCCTAAACGCGTTGATCTTGCTTACAGCGCCCCCTAGAGGTAGAATTGTGCGGATTGTTGCGCCTGAGTTACTTTTGGGGCTGTGAACCTGCCCTTTGAGTGTCACGTCTGTAGCACTTACCTTCTAGGCTGCAGTATGAGTTTTAGTAGGAAGAACAAAATTAAAAACGAATACGATTCCAATATGCATTCGCGGGTTCCAAGCCCGCTGGTACTGGGAACCGCGATGCCTTGCATTCGCGGGTTCCCAGCCCCACTGTGGCTTGGACCCCTAATGGAGAGACATCAGTGGATGGGAAGGAGGGAAGGTGATCAGTCCTGAGAAGTCAGTGGAGACTAGGTCTTTAAATGGACGGCTTTTGGCTAGAGTAACTCTTCAGACCGTCCCCATAGTTCTCCTGCTCTCCAGTAATCATCAAGAGAAGGTCAAACTACTCCTGTACTCGGAATCCCCTCGTTAAGAGCCTACAATCCCCAGATCAACTGGTCCACAGGTAAACTCACTTCTTGGAGCACAGTTTGTCATGCTAACTGTTTGCATTCTGCCCAAACCCCAGCCTGTTCAGAGCCACTATCATGATCTTGCCCCTTTGTTCAGCAAACATCAGGACCCGTCTCTGCCACCTCACCACCCTTATGATTGTGTAATAGATCTCCAACCCGGTGCTTCCCTACCCAATGGCAGACTCTACAACTTATCTCTACCAGAACAAAGGACCATGCAGGCAACTGGATAATCCGTTCTGTCCCATTTTTTCTTTGTTGGTAAAAAAACATTGTTTTCTGCTTTTGACCCTCTCCATACAACCACTGACTTTACCAAACAGGATCTGTGAATTACTAGACCCCTAGCGCTCCCTGGTGTAAGCTCTTATTTCAGGGCGTCCAATACCAACGCTTTCAGAACAAGTGACAAAGCTTAGTTATTTGACGCTAAAGGTACCCTTCAGTATTGGACGCCCTGAGATGAGAATGCATTAGCCTATTCCAGCGTTGTATTATCAAAAGGCGTATGACTAACACAGCGATGTCATTTTGCGTGGTATTTCAACGCATTTTTTGCTTTTCGTGTGTCATTTCACGCTGGCTAGACTGCACGGACATCACTTGTGCAGAAACGGCACAAATTTTGCACCTAATGTCACAGGAAAAAGCACTGGGTGTGGGATTTAAATAGCCATGACAGTCCGACACTAAGGTAGAGGCGGGGTGGCGTGGTGGATAGTAAGTTGGTCCCTGACCCAGAAGATGTTTGGTTCCTGTGTGAAAGAAATATTAAATAAAAAGACAACATTCAGTTTGGTTATCATTTAAGTTACGTAGGTTGCGTAACTTACATGAGTTAACGTCATTAACATAGCTACATTGCATTAGCTATGTTGCAAAGTTAGCTACATAGCATTATTACTAACATAAGCTATGTTAGCTATACTACTAGCTAACTAATGATGTTAGAATTGACAGCCCCAACAAAGTCCCTTACCCTAACCTTAACCATCACAGGGGTGTGCGCCTAAACTGAAACCGGGTATTCCCCCAAAGTGCCAAAAGACTCTTAGTTTACAGGAGACCTATTATGCTCTGCCATATTTTGATTTATCTACAATATTACAATGTTGGATGGTCAAACATGTCCAAAGCTTTAAAAAATTAGGTTAAAGTATTTAAAAGAAATCCCTGTGAGCAAAACCTCAGATTTCCTCCTGTTCTGAACGCTGTTTTGAACCGCTTTTTCAACCAATGGCACCGTTTAACAACATATGGAGCCAGACAGAGCCATATGGTCATTTGCTCTCACAGCAACGGCACAGCAACCCTCAGTCTGCCTGTATTGCTAGCCTAGTAACATGTTTCAGGTCTTGGCCAATCAGAAGGCAGTGGGCTTTGAGAGGGGCCTTAAAGAGACCGGAGCATCTACAGCTTGTTTCAGACAGAGGCTGAAATGAAGGCCTACATGAAGGGCCAGTATAAGAGACAATATTTTTTTGAACTTTGAATCACACAAAGGTGCCATACAGGAGTCACACAACTACAATATAGCCCTGGAAAAGCAGTATAATTGGTCTCCTTTAACCTCACCTGCTTTTGTCAATAAGGTAGTTGCACCTAATTTCCATCATGTCTGGGTTCACTTTATTAGTGACACATGTTGTAAGGTTAGAGTATTGTGGCAATTGGCGCACAGGCCTGTGTTACACACCCACAGTGAGCAGTCAGCTCAGGAAATATCTATGACAGAAACCAAACTTTCAAACCAAACTTACCAGTACAAGAGGCACAGTCTGTCCTGAGTGACAGCCGGTGAGCTTGCCAGCAGCAAGTGTTGCTGGAGAATAACTTACTATTTTTTGTTTTTGCTTGCTAGGACGCAGAAGAGGAGGGCTGTGTTGAGATATGGACTGTTGTGGAGTCTTGAAATGAGATAAGGACTCATTCATTGGTGGTGGCACTGTGGCACGTTTTTGAATGTATAATATACTGTGGTGAACTTCAAGTTCTTGTGTGCTTTGAGTTTCTTGTCATCTGTCAGTACCTTTTCAAACACCTGGTTGTTAGTGATAAGTAAGGTGGAGTGATTGTAATGTACTGAAAGACACAGGTCCTTTGTGCATCAATGTAAAATTGCGTGTAAATATATTGAACATTGACAACATTAATTACATTAAAAGTGGCAGATAAATACTATTAGCAGTGTTGTTTGATATCTAGACTATCAAATGTACTTCTCAAAACTGAAATGAAGAGACTGTAAAGTGACCTCTGGCAGTCATAACATAATGACTGTACTCTCTCATGGTGGAAGTACCTGCTATTGTTATACTAACAATAAATTCTGTTATAGTGACGTTGACACAAGATACTGCGATTCACATTCTAGTGGTTTCTTTTAACTAAGAAGGCAGTCTTTTTAGAAGGCACTAACAACCTACTTTGTCATCTTGGTATGAGAACTTGAAAAACCACATTGAAAAAGGAGTCAGGTTTTCCAGGCAAGTCCAACTGGGAGGAGACTCTGGGGCAAACACAGAACACACTGCAGAGATCATTCAGTCCTGGGAATGTCAAGAGCCTCCAGGAGAATCTAGAGGAAATAGCTAGCGAGACAGACGTCTGGGCTACCTTAATTGAGTCTCCAACCTGGATGATAAGTGGCAGAAAATGGACAGATGGTTTGACGAGCTTTAATCTCATTATGTGTTTTACAAAATTCAATTTGTTGTTAAAATAAGTGATAGTGAAGTCCATTCTTTACATAGTGGTATACCGGCTTAACAACAGAATATTTTTAATACAACATTACTCATACAGCTTTATCTACAGTCTAAGAAGTACAACGTAAATCTCAACAGGTGAAGGCAACTACACAATCTTCTTCATTCATTGCTGGCTTGGCCTTGCATGACTTACATTTCCTTAAGTAGCTGCTTCTTAGTCTCTTTTCATTGAAGAAAAATCAAACTTCCAGTTACATTTTACTCTTTGTATGAGTAAAATTCAAAAAGAAAAAAAGACATAATACAAATGAATCTTTGGTAAGTCTGATCAAAAGGATCCAGTGAAAGATTTAGAACCATGACCTATAAAACTCTCCCTAACCTACTGCTTTTCCAGTCCTATATTGTAGTTCAGTGAGTCCTGTGTGGCAGCTTTGCATGATTCAAAGTAAAAAAAAATTTTTATATCTTATACTGGCCCTTTATGTAGGCCTTAATTTCAGCCTCTGTCTGAAACAAGCTGTAGATGCTCCGGTCTCTTTAAGGCCCCCCCTCTCAAAGCTCACTGTCTTCTGATTGGCCAAGACCTGAAACATGTAACCAGGCTGTCGTTGTTGCTGAGCGGTACAGACAGACTGAGCGTTGCTGTGCAGAGTAAATGACCATATATGGAACACCGGCTCTGTGTGACGTAGAACGGAGGAACAGGAGGAAATCTGAGGTTTTTGCTCACAGGGATCTTTTCTTCTAAATATTATAACTTATAGCTTTGGACATGTTTAACATGAACATTGTAACATTGTAGATGAGTCATAAAATATGGAAGAGCATAATAGGTCTCCTTTAAACTAAGAGTCTCTTGGTACTTTGGGGGAATAGGCTGTTTCAGTTTAGGCGCACACCCCTGTGATGGTTAAGGTTAGGGTAAGGGACTTTGTTGGGGCTTTCAATTATAACATTGTAGAGGAGTCATAAAATATGGAAAAGAATAATAGGTCTCCTTTAAAGAAAAGTATGAAGATGGTAAATATGAAGGATGAAGATAAAAAATGTTATTTATTCACACATGCTAGATTTTCTGACTTTTCTTTTCATAATCCATCAGAATTCAGACCTTTCACATTGTGAATGACATTATGAAAGCACAAATTCAGAGGGTTTCTAGTCACTAGACTTAATTTTGTGACTAACCTTGATTTGACAAAATCTAAACTTGCAACTGAACTTTGACTTTTATGTGTATGAGGCAGCAAGGAAAATGGCCCAAATGCAGACAAAATGGTGATATAAATGCTTTGAATCAAAAGTCCATACAGAACAAGCTGCAAAACCACAGGTTAACAGGAATGCTTCAGGTAAAAGGTACAGCCAGGCAGGCACAGGCTACAGATTTGGGTCGATGCTGCAACAACACAAAGCATCAAAGCAACATTGAAAATCTGGCCAAGAGCAAGTGAAAATGGGCTGGTATATACTGTGGGTGGTAATTAGCGGAATGAGGAGCAGGTGAGCAGGTTAATGTGGGAGTCAGGTTACTGGGACAGGTGAAAATGTCTGAGGGCATCTGGTGGATGGATGGAGAATGGCAAGTCTGGAGATCTAAGAAATGCAAGGATCTGGGGGAAGTGAGAAGTGGCTGGAGAAAGACAGAGCAACATCAAAACTACTGAGGCAGCCCGCTTGACAGGACTTAAGCATTTCTACTTGGAATGACCCTAAGGGGGAGAATAGCAATGTTGGGCAATAAATAGTAGAAGGGACACAATGTAAAAGCATTTACTTTGGTTTATTTTATTTGGTTGTTGGTAGTTTGTTTATCTGTTCTTATGTGGAGATGAAACTGGTTGTTTTGATTGATAAAATGATCATGCTAATATTATGATGATGTGGTGGGCCTTTCACAGTTTGTAATCTTTATTCATACAGTGTGTGAATAAACTACCCCCAGGAAAAATAAATTTGGCACCTGTAGTAGGGAAACAACTTTATCCCACCTCTGCACAAATTACAACCAACTTTTCTTATTTTTAAATACATAATAAACTCCAAGCCAATCTTGACTTAAATAAGATAAATTATTTGGAAATTGATCCAAGCCTAAAGCATGTTCTGCAAATATAAGAAATTATGACCATGGTTTAAAGACAAATCAGTTTTTGGTTGTTTACTTTCATTTTACTGCAATTTTGGTTAGCAATTTGGTTAATTACTTTTTGTTCAGTAATCATATTGCTATTATTGAAACTGGAGTAGTTCATAACAATAATCACTGCCAGATGAAGTAAAATTACTGTAAGATGCTCAACTCAAAAGAAAAAGGCAAAAATGTAATATGTGAAAAGTTTATATAAACTATGTGTTCAGGTTAAATACTATATGTGCTGCTTGTGGGGTCATCTGTAAGAAGAATCTTTTTAAAACATCCAGAGAAATCTCCTAAAACCTGACAGAAGGAGAAAACCCTGCTTTAGTTAATTACAGCTGGGAACAGCTCTAAACGTGGTATTCCCTTTTACACTTACACACACACACACACACACACACACACACACACACACACACACACACACACACACACACACACACACACACACACACACACACACACACACACGAGGTGTCCAACCACAGGCTGTTTGCTACTAACCATTAAGGCATGTAAACAAGCCGATTTGGGTGACACCCGACCAGAAATGAGAGCTTTCCCAGGGTGCACTAAGAGATCTGTCCCGTGTCGGTTGGGCTGCGGCTCTGACAGTGTGGCGGCGATAGCGTGAGTTTGCAAAATAACTCCCAGTTGTGAAATGATACGTTCAGCGACAACGTGCATAATTATTGCCTGCGAAATGCTTCATAATAAGTCATATTATTTCAAATGTGGGATAAGGAATGTCAATACAGAAGCAGCAGAGAATATATTAAGAGCTGGTGATCCCCACTGTTGTTTTTTCGTGTTTATATTTATAAGTGTGTCTGCTTTAAAAAAAAAAAGGCTGAAAAATGATGAATTTCATTTTGACTCCTTGTTTTCTTTCTAATTAGGAACTCACTAATTTAAAGGCCAACTGAAGTTAATGTTTTTTAAAATGACATGTTCTCCTGTGGTTCCTCGTCTACATAGATGGAGAACTTCTTTTCATACAGCCAATTAAATCATTTCATTTAAAGACACATTTGCTTAAAGCACTAACGTCACGTTTCTATCGAGCTAACACTGACACTACCAGCAACACTGCCTCACAGCACAAAACCTTGAACTACAAAACACATTAGCCTTTCTGCTTGTCCGTCTTATGTAACACGAACACATGTCTTGTTCTGCACATTTTCATTTCAAATAAACATTTCTCTCAGGGGATAAGTGCAACCAAGTACATGGGGGTAATGTCAGTTGTCAGGCTAGTTAGCTAATTTGGTGCACAAAACATTAAATCTTACCTGCAAATGCCATTTTGTTCTGTTTAGATGCTGGTGTGGTCCTTAAGCTCTTTGCACAATCTGTGCTGTCACTCACGCCATGTCTTCTGCAGGGGAGTGCGTACTGTTCGCAATGTGTACATACTTGTTCTACCCCTGCTCTCGTCCCTGCAGGAGTTGCCATTCTTCTCGAACACTGTATTGGGCGCTGTGGACACACACAGGAAGAAAGCAAAAAGGTTATGTATTTCTTTTTTTTACAGTGTACGTTGTCATTGTACAACACGTTTGATGTAGACCACTTGCTTCCTTGTTCTTCTTGTCTTTATAAATAGGTTTTCTGATGATTGGTTTGTCTGTGAAGGAGATAGAAGAGGAGGTGAGTAGGTCAGGGGCCCAACAACCATGCAACAGCCCATGCACTCTTCAATACTACTGCTAATACTACTGAATTAACAAAATTATTGATTGTTTGATTGACTGGCTAGTATGAACCTTTTTTTGTGCACATGAATGCAAAAAACACACAGATCCATTTACATACAGACACAAAGGCAGTTCCACACGCATGCTACAAAACAGCAACACGAGTCTCAGGGGACATTTCCATATGCTCGCGGCACTGAACCATGAAAACTACACTCACACCTTACAAACTAGTGATGAAAGTGATTCCTCCAAACGCTAATCAGGACCAAAATAACTGGCTTGATCATCTCCTATCAAAGGCCATGGGACTCACCGACATGTGGACAGACTGACAGAATAAATGTAAGTTGACACCAACCCAGTTGTGTCAACAAAAAGAAAAAAAACACACCACCAAAGATGTAGACAGGTAGACATATGTGGGACATGGTAATGACAGGGACTACATTAAAATTAGAAATAAGAGTCAGACAGAAACAGGGTGAAAACTGAATAAAGAAATTAATACAGCTGGAGTCATATGTGGTGAAGACTTATTAGCTGACCTTTTTCAAAGAGTATTTTCAAATAGATCGTTTGTGCTAGAAGGGGTTTGAATTATTACTGCTGCTTCTTCTGACACTTCTATTACTGCAGCTACTACCCTTATTTATTCCATGTCATTACCAATGGTGTTACTATCGATATTTCTGTAAGTAGTAGCTATTAATTAGGGATCCAAAGAAATACTGGCTGGATGGATGGATCCTTTCCAAATTGAACTAAAACCAATACTTTTGTTTTCTATGTCCAAAAAAGTAGTCATAGTCCTGAAATGACAGAACTCATTTCACTTTTGCAGTCAAAGTTTTTTATTTGCTGTTAATAGGCTATTGGGAACACATCAAAAAATGTTCTTTAGCCTTCAACACTCTAAGTGGATATGATAGTGTCCCTGTTGACAACTGAGTCAGCGGGGGTACAAGACAGAATATGAGCGAATTTGAAAGACATGATGTGTGAAAATATAAACAATAATTGGGAAATTGCTTTGTCCTCCAGTGTATTTTACATTTTTTTGTTCTTCACTACTGAAGAAGCACTGTGTCTCACAGACATGGATTCAACGGCAGTCTCTTCACCTAGCATCCCTAGTGTAGTTAGCACCTTTGTTGGGCATTAAACCTAGCATGGGAAGAACGCATAAAATCAACGTTGACAATCTGGCCAGGAGCAGGTGAAAATGGGCTAGTAAATACTGTGGGTGGTGATTGGGGAATAAGGAACAGGTGAGCAGGTGGATGTGGCAGTCAGGTGACTGGGACCGGTGGGAAATTCTGAGGGCATCTGGTGGATGGATGGAGAGTGGAAAGTGGAGAGCTCCTAGAAATGCAGGGAGCAGGGGAAGTGAGAAGTGTCTGGAAACAGGGACAGAGGGTCAGACTGAGCAACATAAAAACAACTGAGGCATACCAAGGCATGATTGGCATTTCAACTTGGAATGACCCTAAGATAAGAACTATAAAAAATGTGCAGTGGACATACTTTGAATTAATCCAACAGCTGTCACTGGCAGTGCAGACCAACAGACAGACAAGTAATCACATGTTTGGGACCAAATGCAGGTCCAAAATAAACAAAAAGTCCTAGACCTGAAATTATAGAACTCACTGCTTTTACGAACTTTTTTATTTGCTATCGATAGGCTGTTGGGAATATGGTGTGTGAAAATACAAACAAGGTGGGAAATTGCAATTGTTTTCCTATGTATTCTTTAAAATCCTTTTTTTCCCTCCAATTTTGGAATGGCCAGGTCCCCTCACACTACAGTCTGTGTTCTTTACTATTGAATTCCTGTTGTTGATGGTGTGGTGAAAGTGTAGGAAGCACTGTGTCTCTCAGACATGAATATGCATTAATTCAGCAGCTGTCTCTTCACCTAGCGTCCCTTGCGCAGTAACAATTACATGATCCCTCACCAGCTTCCCACCTACCAACACTGCAAAATACATTTGATGGGGCGAACAGCCAAAACAGAAGCACCATTGTTGGGAATTAAACATGCTTTTTTTTAAACCAACCACCCCAGGACCCCTACTCCTGTATCTCTTTCAGAAAATGGAATTGGCTTGGTACCTGGGAGGGACAGCTGCAAGTTGCAACCAGGTAAGTTCATCAGTATCGCAAACCATGACAAATGTGCTAGAGATAATCAGTGATAGTATCTTTAAATAACACACTACTAATAGTCTACTGTGATAGTACCGCTATTGTAGTATTAAAAGCGCTTTTAGTACTATTACAAGTGCTGTAAAAAATATTTAGATACTATATTATATTTAAGTACTTTTTGCATAATTTAAAGAATTTGGACAAAATATCCTGTCATCATTAAACACACCAAGAAGCTGTAAAAAAAAAAGGAGCAGAGACGAACAAATTATACTATTCATATTTATTTGAAAACAACAATCCATTTTTTCCCACTTCTACTGCGATTCCTTGTTGCAACTGGGTTCATACATGATATTTGTATTAATTCCACAGAACACCATCACAAACGTTACCCTTTTATATGCACGTTTACCTTTTTTTTGTCCTTTTTTTTTTGTATTGTTGTCATTTCTAAACAATGACTTGTGCTTTGATATCTTTGAAAGAGAGAAAGAGATTTTTTTTTTTTTAAAGACATCATTGTCGTCATGATAAGTGTACATAACAGAGGGAGGATCGAAATAGAAAAAAGTCGTAAGAAGAGGATATACTGGTCGAATACACACCGATACAGAATACAGAGATACACACTCACATTGCAGCCTGCCCGACTCCACCCAAAAACTGTCAAAAGAGAAAAGAGTTGTGCCACTGAAATCACCACAACCCCCAACTGCATCCTTCTTCTCCTGGTTTTAGGATTTTTAAGTACACTAATTGTTGCCTTGCAACAAATACACTCCCTGCTGGTGAGCAGAGTTTTGGCTAAATATTGCTTAGCTACACAAAGAGTATCCAGGAGAGGAAGAGGGGTCACAGAAGGGTCAAAAAAGCAGTGCAGAAAGCCTCAATATCACGCCTGTTAACTGTATTATTATTATTATTATCATTTTTTTCCAGACAATTTTGGGGTTCAGAGCGCAGAGCAGTTCTCCTCCTAAACACTTTCCATTTCAATCAATGTTTGCAGCAAAAAAGAAACTGACTAGAGTGCTGGGACTTTCATAGCAGAGATCCTAAGAAATATAAGGTGCATTTGTCAGAGAGTTTGGTGTATGTGTTTGTGTAAGTGTCCCCAGAAGTAAAACCATTAAATAAGAGTTTCGTGGGTTGATTGCCATGGCCACGTGTGCGTCAATGCCAAAAAAAAGAAAATGTATATGTGTGTTTAGGGGAGTTGACTGAATATTTACATGGACTGGAATGTTTTCCCCGTTCAGGTATCCGACAAATAAAACTGTATTCATTCAAGCAAAGTTGTTTTTCATAATGTGGAGCTACCTCCTTCAATATTTGTCTCAAACGCTGATGGAGGCGCTGTTGGGGAGGAGTGTGTGTGTGTGTGTGCGTGTGTGTCTGTGTGTGCGGTGGGCTTTAAAATTAACAACAGTTAAGCAGAATGCCACGGTGCAAGAAGGCATGTTCATTCACTTAATGCTAAGAGCAAATCTATGCCTCATAAAAATCAAAACAAGAAATAATACCACGAAAGTATGTAAAAAAAAACCAAAACAAAACAAGAAAAATCACAACCAGGGACAGGCTAAGAGCAGCAGAGAAAATGTACAAGCAAACTACCGTAACCTTAATGTGGATGTCATTCTAAATGTTAAGTGCGGATAGATAGATAGACAGACAGACAGACAGACAGACAGGTTGATAGATTTTATATACTGTATGTATTCATATGCTGGGTAAATATTCTGGTAAATCTTACTTCTATGTGTATATACCTCCAAGCAGAGGAGGCTCACTTAGACGTATATAAATAGGTCTAACATATAAAGCCATATTACAGTGTACATATCCTCGCCCTAATGTAAGCGATAGCAAAAAACCCCATGCTTGACATAGAAAAAGGCATCCACGACATTTAAGAAAAAATTTACAATTTATGAAACATGGTAACAATAATAAATAGTATTATAGAATTGCTGCTGTACACAAAAAAAGCCATTTTTAAAATTTCACTCATATAAAAATATGTTTTAGTGCAACCGTACGTAATAGTAATATTCATAACTTCACATCGCTTGTCGAGACTTTAAGGTGTCCAAAGAACAAAAGAAACACAGGAGGTGGGGGAGGAGGAGGAGGAGAAGGAGGAGGAAGGGGGGTTTGCATTTATTACAAAGCTGATACGCAAAACGTGATAGTATTGTATTTACATTTACCTCCTTCCTGTTTTGTTTGCTTATAAGAATATAAGCAAAACAAACAAACAAACAAAAGATTAAAGAAAAGGCACACACATAGCTGTCTGATTTCCTTTTTTTTCTTTTTTAAGTACCGCTTAACCAGTGTCCTTTTTTTATAGCAGATTTTGGTCTGGCTCATGTGTTGGTAGGAGTTAACGTACATGTGTAACCGTATGCAGATCCTCTTTAAAGTCTTTAAATAAGAAAGTTTCTGAGAGCAGGCCCTGGTTAGAGCAGGCATGCTGTACACAGACTTTAAAACTGCAAACTGTCCATTTGTGTTTTAGTCTTTTTTTTTGACAAGAGCTGTTTATTTTTGTATGCATTGTGTTTGTGTGTGTTTGTGTGAGAGAGAGAGTGTGTATGTATATAAACTGAAGTAGAAGAATATGTGTGTAAAGTGTGCAAAAGTATTTTCTCTCTCTGTTGCACTTCATCCCTTCCTATTATCCAAAAACAAACAAACAAACAAAAAAAACGATCGTCCATCGTTTCTGCTCCTCTTGTTCTTCTGCAGCCCTACGACACATCTTTGCTTCTTTTTGTGCTTTCTACCTCCCTCTCTCTCTCCAGATGGAGAGGTTTGGACGCTGTTGGAGGCTGGAGGGTTTCAGATGCGGGGCTGGGAGGATGTGAGGAGGAGGAGGAGGAAGAGGAGTGAGGGGAGGCGGGGATTGATGGGTAAGGGGGCCTGAGCTCCAGGCCGCTAAAGTGCTGAATCCCGGGACCTTGTGGAGGAGATGGTGAGGGGTGAGGAGATGGCGGCGACATGGAGATGGATGGCGAGCGCTGCTGTTGCTGGGAGTTGGGGGACAACGCAGAAGGAGAGGAAGAGGAGGAAGAAGCTCTGCCTCCATCTTTTCCTTTATCCCCTCTACCTCCTCTCTCGGCGAGCTCCTCCGAGTCGATGCACAGCGAGGCAATGGCTTTGGTGCAGGTGTGGATGTTCTCTTCCTGCTCATGCCTCACTCCTCCTCCTTCCCTCTCCTGCGATGAGGGTTGAGGTGAGTTCAACTCCCTCAGCCTCTCACCTGCTCCTGCTACTCCTCCTCCTCGAACTCCCCTCTCAGTGAAGGAGGCGAAATGAGGGCCAGTGGACTCGCTGGTGTTGGAGTCCTCTGATGTACTCTTCTGCAGCACCAGGCGGGATGTGACCTGCTGCGCCCCCTGCTGGGCCAGAGGGGTGGTGATGGACGTAGGGACGGAGTGCACCATCTGGATCCCTCCGATGGGGATCATTGGGAACGGCGAACGCACCTGAAATGAAAATTTCACTTTGAATCACATGTAAAGGTCCTTTGTTGTCCAAATAACTCATCAGTGAGCCTCACTGCTGCACTGGGTCACATGTTCCTTCATCACCATGAGTAGTTTATTCTGACTCAGTCCCACATACACCATCCTGCTGCCCCAAACACTCACTAGAGAACCACATGTGGATTCAACCGCTGAAAATAGTCCCTAACAAATTCACTATTTCCTCCTGGTTAAGTAATATAAAGAGATCAGCTGTTTGAGAAAATAAATTACTGAGCTTTTTTTTTTTTTTTTTTTTTAATTAAACCATATTCCAATAATAGATTTCTGTCATCAGTAGGAACCAATGGGTTTATGTTATTGGGAGTCTTATGGTGCTAATATAAATAAGTAATAAAGTGTATTTTTCAAACACAGCTGTCTTTCTTTATAACATTTAACATTTATATATTTAAATGTATACAAAATAATTAAATAATGAAAATATTATGGAATAAATTGCCTAAAATATAAAAATAAAATAAAAGATTAAAGAAATATAAGATATAGAAAATATAAGAAAGTAAAAAGTAAAAATATATATATAATATATATATAATAATATAAAAAAGCAAAATATCATAAATACAAAATAAAAACTGAAAAATATCATTTTAAAGAAATTACCTTAAAATTAAATGTACAAAATAATATAATATATTAAATTAATAAACAATATTCAAATAAAACAATATATCAAGGTAAAAAGAAAGAAAAAGATACCTGGAGTTGAGAATGGAGAGGAAGGTGACTGAACAAGACTTGGTGAGGTGGGCTGCACTGGTTACTGCGGCTCTGGTCCTGTTCCCCTGGGGACTTTGAACCCTGATGATGTTCCTGGAAACACAACAGGAGACAAACATGAAACGATGCTGTAGACATAATCATGAACCGTTGATTCGAAATTGTCTTCTACCACCTGATTTTTATTTAAATGTTATGGCAAAAACCCACAACAGAAATACACAAACTCATTGGACAGTACTAGGTACAATAAACACACATTTGAGGCTGCGGAATGTAAAACCAAATATTATCTGACTAAATAAATTAATATGCCTTGATGAATAGCTCAGAAACATAAATGTGTGGTAGTGCTTGAGAGCAGGTGTTGGTAAAAATAACAAACACAAAGTGTAAAGTCTCAGTCAAACATCTTGTGCCTGAATAATGGCTGTTAAAACATTAATCTATCATTTGGAGAACGCTTGGCTATCAAAGCCGAGCCAGTCTCACTCTCTGCTTCACGCTTTGTTTAAGTGGGACCAGCAGCAGAAGCCAGAGTTTGAAGTAGGGCCCTTAAGAAGAAAAACAGCCGCGTTATTAACCACACCACCGCCAGCCAAGATCCCATTACCACCAAAACCCAGCAGCCCTATCTTCAATCATCCCTCTCTCTAACACACTCAGTCTATCTGATTCGCTCTTCATTCCCTCATCCTCTCTGAATGTTTCTGCTCAGTCTGCCAGACAGTTTTCTTCTCCCTGTTTTGTCTCTGAGAGTTTCTTTTTTTCTGTCTTCCTCTTCTCCCCCCTTTTCTCGTCTTTCTGTCCTTTTCCTCCATCTCCCACATTTCTACTTTAGGTTTACCACATCGGACCACAGACTGAACAGCAGAAAGTTTAGTAAATCACAGTGAAGCACCTAAATATTAAAGTACTCTATTCGCAGTGTTTAGGGAGGCAAATGTTCCAAACAAGACCTTATTTTTTGTAATAAATGTTCCCTATTATCAAAACTACACCAATTTTATCATCTTAAAGTACATAAAGTGGACTGGCAACAGTGAGACGTCCATCTCTGCTAAAAAACACAAATTACACGTTAAATATAAAACTTAAACTCTAGCAAGTGAGCGCTCTGTTCAGGGAAACGTGGATTAACTGCTGCTAAATGTTGTCTTTCTTCGTCCTACTCAAGCATAACTCTATGACACAAAGATGAAGTCTTTCCAAAAAATGCAAATATTAATTTATGTCATGCTACCACTTGAGTGAGCCAAAGTGCAGAGTTGCCTGGTGAAGATTTAAATATGTTAAATCCTACAGCATAAACCAAAAACTTACATGATAGTACTTGACCCAAAAAAGAGTTAAGAGAAAAGTTAGCTAACACATTATACTGTAAAGAACAAAGACGAATAAAAATACCATACAGACAAATAAAGCAGAAGAGAATACAGCCGAGTAAACTTATTCAGACTCGACAACAGAGAATAATTTGTAAAGTTTTATGGACTCTTACCGTCTCCATCTCTGCGCTGCCTCTGCGACATCCCAGAGGGTCCAGCTCTGCCTGACCCAACACCCCGGCCTGGTGACCTGCCCTGAGGCCCCGCAATCCACTCTGCTGGCTGGTAGTCACAAGCAAGAAGAAATTTCACATTAAAAATTCATCAAGTACAAAACTTTCATTCAATCTCAGTAACACACTGTAAAATAATTGCCGTACATGTAAAAGTAATGCATTGTTTGTATATTTAGATGTATTGCTGCACCTTTTCCTTTAAAATATGCTTCTTTCTGCCCTATTTTTATGTCAGTGCTTGTTTTTTAAAATAAGTTCTATGTGATTCTACCCACAGTACCTGTTTAGATGAGGTTGGACTGTGACAATAATTGAGCTTGGACACTTTGAATAGCAAAAGCCAAAGTGTTTTGCCTTGCTACTCTAGTGAATTGAAGAATAATGAGAACAACAAGAACTCTAACTAACTATACTTGCACTTGGATGTTTCTGACTACTCACATAGACATAATAAAACCTTACTCGGGTCATCCTCCTCTCGACTCACCTCTGGTGGTGGAGGTGTTGGTGGAGCCCTCGGCGAGGAGAAACAGGCCGGATCATCCCTTTGTGGCGGCCTCGTGGTGAAAGGTCGCGCTTGTAGTCTCTCCCTGCTGGAGACGTAGGCCGAGAGAGTGGGGAGAGCAGCGAGAGGTGTCCCCTCCTGGGGGAGAGGTCTCGTCTGTATCCCCCTGATACCCCCAGGTCCCTCTTGGGGGAGATGTGACGCAGAGGAGAGATGTCCCGCCGGGGTGAGAGGTGTCCGGCGTGGGGCGAGAGGTCGCGGCGTGGGGAGAGGTATCGGTGGGCTGAAGGTGAGGATGAAGGAGAAATGGGGGACGGGCAGCCGGAGTGGTCCAGCCCGGGCGAGGACAGGCGGGAGGAGGGGGAGGAGAGGTCTGGGGAGGGGACGGGGAGGTCTTCATCCATGGAGGAGGAGGGTGGAACCAGTAGCTTGCCACCCAGCGCCCGCTGCAGGCTTCGCTGGTACTCTGCCTGACTGCGCTCCCTCCCGGCCGGGTCACTGGGCGGAGCCTGCGGTGTGATCTGGATACTCGGCACGGTGGTGAAGTAGCCAAACAGCGGAGGCTTGTTGGTGTTGCCGAGGAGGTCAGACGCTGGATGATGAGAAAGGTGAGGAGCAGGGTGGGAAGAGGCCACAGCTGTGATTGACATGGAGGGCAGGCTGTAAGGCTGCGGGCTGGTGGAGCGTGAACGGGTCTTTGGAGTGGAGTCGCCATCATAGTCATCCTCTTCGTCTTCTTCATCATCCACCTCATCGCCGTCTTCCTCTCCACCATCAGAGTCGTCTGCATCTGAGAACTGGTGGTTGGCCATGGCACCTCTGGACATCTTTTCAGACCTCTGGCCTTCATCTCCAACATCTATAGGAGGAGGAGGAGGAGGAGGAAGAAGAAGAGGAGCAGGAGGATATGGAGAAGAGGAACAAGACAAGGAAGAGGAAAAAAAGAAGAAGAAAAGCGGAGGTAAAGCAGATGAGGAAGAAGAGGAAAAAAACAAAGTAGAGGAAAGAGGATAGTATAAAGAAGAAGAAGAGGTAGAAGAGGAGGAGATACAGGAAGAGAAAGTAAAAGATGAAGCAGAAGATGAAGGGGAGGAAATATAAAATAAAGAAGAACAGAAAGATAAGTGGAGAGAAAGAAACTGTATTAATATGTGGTAACAGAAAGAGTTTAGATGTGAAACAAAACACCACTGAAACCACATTCCCATCAGCTCAAACCAATAAAATATAAAACAATAAAACTAAGTTATTTGAGAAAAAACCCTCGACACTTTGGTTTTTCTGCAGGATGGCCTCCAGCCAAATGCTGGCAAGATCTTATTGTACAGTAGCTGCAAAGTTGCTGTTGGCAGGTAACCAACCATCACTTTGACACTCACTTTGTTATAAAATGTAGCTGATTGGCTGATAACTCAGTGAAACTGAAAAGAAAGGGGACCATGGGAATGAAAGTTTGTTTGTTGTTGTTGCTACTATTAAAGAGTCAAAGTTGATAGAGATGCACACTAATGCTGACCTGTTCTGAGTTTTTAGATGGTTTCATCTGCCCAGAAATCAAAGTCTAAAACTATTCATATGATAAATATTTTATTAGGTTCTCCTGGAGCTCCTCCAGAAGCAGCGTGGAGCAGCAGCAGCCTTATGGAGTTAATAAATTGTATTTAGCCGACAGCTATGAGGGGAAATCAGATCCACTAACACTGGGATACTTTTCCAGTTAGTCTCTTATATACAACAGTTTTTCACAAACCACAAATGTTTATGTCTCAACGACTCACTGACTGACTTTTTGTAGCTCTCTCTTTCCCAAAAACCCCTTTGAGTGTGTGTGTGTATGTCGGTTTGTATCCCAATTAAATGCAGAGCCAACACGCACACGTATACACACACACACACACACAGAGTCAATTGAAGTAAAATGTAATTCGGTGGTTTACATGGTGGAAAATTACCACGAGCTACCAGTCAGATGTTGGTACAATATGATGTTAATGGCTTAGTTCATCCACCCAAACAAGCACGAGCCGTGTTTGTCTAACCAACCTCCATCTGCTGACAGGTAATATGAGACTGTGCGTGTTAACTGGGAATCCAGCACCCAATGCAAATGAAACAAAGTTAAATTTGTGCCCTGTGAGCATTGAAAGATATCATATTTACATTTTGGAAAATTATCCAGACAGACTTTTAAACTGTAAAGTATGCTTCACTGATATATATCACCTACATTACAGGAAACCACTTACAGTTTTTTTCAATTGCTAACCTGCATTGGTCAAAACTGAAGTCACATTGTCAAAACTCTTCAGAAATATGTGTAATGTTTTGAATGTGGTTCTACTGTAAAACTGCAAGCTGAGTGTAAAGCAAGAAATGTGCTTATATTTTAGCAGAACTGGTTCAAGGGGATGGTACATCAATTACAGACTGTGGTCACTGGGTCTCAGGTACCAGTGTTAACTATGTAAACAACTGAAAAAAAAATGTATCGAAGCACTGAAATGTCAGGAACTTCTTTTTTTCACAAGTAAATTACTGAATGAATTTCTGATTCATTCTTGTAACATATACTATAGTACAGTCAATAAAGTGAAAATATGTTACAGGTTTTTTCCATTTTTTTCTCAGTCTCTTTGGTACATTTACAGGCTGTACTTTTTCTGTATGGCATAGATCAATTTCACCAGTACAGTAAACCAGTACTATAAACCTATGGCAACAAATAAACAGATTAAATTATAAAGACCAAAGTTAATAAAAGTCAGAGTTATGATGTAATATAATTCTTACTAATAGGTAAGTCCGTAAAACTCACGTTCTTTGGCCAAACTTTGTTTAAACCCACTGAAGTGTAACACTTTAAAGAGATACTAAATATAAAATGATTTAAAATATTTCCCTTTGATGGAAAGGAGTCTTGGGTTTGTATGTTATACTAAGTCTAAACATCATGTGGCTTCAATGACGAGCTGGAACAAAATGATAAGGTGAAATGAAAGAAACTGGTAAATCTGCATAATTAATTATCTTGTCATTCCTAAAGTTTCACTATTATATTTATATTCACTAGCTGAAATGCTGCACTGCAACACGAAGAAGAGATGTAGAGAACCACAAAGAGATGTGGCATAGTAAATCCTAAATTTCAAAATTCAATTAACTAATTAAAAGCTTTTATTAATAGCCACTAATAATACTATTATTGATGAGGCAGAATGCTACATGGTGACATTCTGTTACCTTTTTAGTCACTCTTGTCAGATGTCATACCATGACAGCTATTGTTAGAGCACACTTCATCCAGTGATTTCAACTTTAATGAATAAAATCTAAATAGATGACTGACAGTGTTGGTGTCACCTTGACACAATATATTTAGTTTAGAGACTAAATGTAGTCTGGAAGGACGACGGAGAAGCTGTTGTTGTTAAAACTCCAAAGAATATAAAATCAGTCACACAAATTTCCAGCTTCATTTTCAAGTCATCGAAAGATTAACGAGACACCAAACCCCACTCATCTGTTCATCTGAGACAGCTGATGAGAATTTATTATTTGAGAATATTTCATGGAAAATCACATTCATCCCTTTCAGCCCACAACATCTTCCCCAGTAATAATTTTCAGATTATTTCCATATCAGCTGATTAATGGAACCGTGGACTTCTTGGCTGAAACTCATGAACCCCGCCGGGTCGTGAGGCGAATACTTATTGCTATTTCTGAGTAACTGCCGGAAAGTAAAATTATGGCTTTAAAATTGTTCGTGGGAATATTCGGATTATATAATAAGAGGGGCTTTTTTAGGGGCTTGTGTGTCCAGTGTGGTTGTTTGACATGAGTCGTGGCTGTCGGGATTAGTTCTGCTTTCCATTACACTAACTGTCTCTGTACAACCGCTCCGAGCCAAAGACACTGCAGGCAGCACTCAACAAGACAGCAGGATCGTCATTGCAGTGTGTGTGTCTGTTTTAGTCTCTCGTGTGCTTTTCCTACCTCCTTCATCTGCCTCATTGTCCTCAACAGAAGACATGGAGACTCCCAACTCCAGACACTTTTTCATATGAGCCTTAGACTTCATGTGCTTCGTCAGGTTTCCTACAAAACACACACACACACACACACACACACCATTTTAATGACCCCTTCGACTTACTGGAAACCAGAGCTTGTTTGGTTGCATCGTCACAAGCCTGAAAAAGAAAGAGGCTGAAATGGAAATAGAAGCGGTGGAAGAAACAGCAAGGCCACACATGTACAATTTACAAATTATACATAATTTATACATAATGTAATTTAATGACAAAATTACTCAGCCTGGTCTGGACTCATACATCTACTGCACATAAAGGGGGGAGTTTAAGGTTTGAAAATCTATCAGGCACATAATGGCTTTTTATTAAAGATCAGATATCAGTGAGTCAGCATCTTCAACCACTGATATCATGGAGTTTCCTGTTTGACCACAACCTCGCTGCATGTTTTATTCATTCATTTAACCACTTAGTTCTGTATCTTAAGATTTTATTCTTCAGATAAAGCTTGAATGTCGATTGTTTCGACTAAAAATTTTCTTTAAAAATCTAACACCTAAAAGAAATATGATTAGTTTTGTGTTTAAAGAAAGTTTTGTTGCACCACGATGATCAAAATTTTTTTCTACCCTGATAAGGAGCAAATGTATCGTGTGATTATAAAACTACTTTCTACCATTAAATAGTAAAACTTGAATCATGAATCATGACACAGAATATCTGTCTATCTAATAAAATTTCCAGGCCTTGACAAATTCGTGTCGACCTTACATTCTGATTCTTAAATAAAAACAGTATGAAGAAAGAAGCCCTACCTTTCGTTTTGAAGGCAAAGTTGCAGAACTTGCAGACGTACGGCCGGACGTCGGTATGCGTTCGGATGTGTTTCTTCAGCATGCTGGGTTTCTTACAGCGGATGCCACACTCCTCGCAGATGTATTTCCCTCGACCACGACCACGAACGTAAACATAGTCCTCGTTGGATTTGTACCTGGAAGACAGAGCAAGTAACAAAGACTGTATGGGGATGTGTTTCTTTTCTGTAACATAGAAATACATTTTTTTTACAGTACAATGACAGGAATAAATTAAAATCATTTCATATGTTTCCATTTTGGTTAGTGATAAAAGCAGGATCCTCAACAAAGGTTGCAAACAGAAAGAGGAAGGTTTTACATTTACATTTCCCCTTTGTATAAAAAATATATGCCGTATATATTACTTTCTTTGTTGTGTATACTCTTTTGTCCCACATAGATGCTGTGTGTCTCTATCCTCCACAGAGAGGTCACAGGTTCAATGTCAGGCTCTAGGTCACAGATGTTTGGTGACACAGGTTGAAATTTTCAGCTTAAATGTAGCTCTGAGTGTCAGAGAAAGAAAGGCCTGAAACTGGGAAATCATCCTGGATTCAGTACATCTGTATGTGTTGACAAAAACATGCAATCCTTTTTATTCCCAGAGTAAAAACTGACATCAGAAAGTTACCAACTGCTCTGCTTAACAGTGGGAGAGGAGGATAAACTGTTCTGCAACGGAGGATATGGATACAGAGGGAGAACAAGAGCTTCATCATCTTTTCAAACACTCATGTGGTGTATGATGCAGCTACAACATGTCATGGTCAGTTTGCAGGCTGAATGAGAAGCACATGAGTAAAATAAAATAGCAGATTAATAATGCCCCAGGGAAGAAGGACCTTTATGGGATTTGCCTATTTCATAAACCTGTTTCTTATATATATTTGTCAGTAAGCCATTGAAAATAATACAAAAATAGATTTAAATAGAATACATTTGTATTTGAACCTCCCTAAATCTCCAATGAGCACATATATGGATTAATGAATCTAATGCTATAAGCGATCACTGACATGGCGGCTGGGACTCTCCCAAGGGGTCTTACATTACGGTTAAACCTGATACTGAACTTTTAGGTCGATACAAAATTGATATTTGATATGTAAAAAGTCTTAAGCCCATAACATGAACAAACTTGTTGGGATGAAATGTGTTTCTTAAACAATTTTGACTAAGATATGTAAAGAGAGAGACATTTTACATTTGAAAAAGTGCTCTCAGAATGAAATAACCTCAAAACATATCTTTAGCATTTCTACACTGCCATTATTTGTTACTTATTGGGTGGTAAACACACAGATAATGATGTGGTTGTAGTATGATATGATCTGTTGATAATTTTGGCCATGCTGATCATCAGACTGATATCGTAGGACAAATCTGCTGTGTCTCAGGAAAAACGTAAAACAACATGTTTGCTATCCAATATTATATATTATTGGATATACTTACCTGTGTAGGCCTCTAAGAACTATTTAAATAAAAAAATCTTTAGTTGGCCTGGTCATAACCCACAGACATATGTAACTGTGGTAGAGATTTCATTGTTTTACGGGATCATAAGCTAAAATGTGAAACTATGCAACATCCCACCACTGGGATTTTTTGTTCACAGTCTTTATGTAGGTCCTTTTTTCTAAAAAAAAAATAAAAATAATAACCTCAGTTCTCCTTCCAGTCCCACTTATTCTTTTATAAGACTTAAAAAAATCCCCATCACTGTCAGACATGATTTTCTATCCCAAATGGGGCTTCGAGTGAAACAGCGGACACTTGGCAGTAGGATCAGTGCATGTCTGGATGAGTCTGTCTGTCACAGAGGGAAATTACCACCAACCACCAGTCAAGTGCTGGTAAATCTTGTCTGTCTTTGCTCTGCTGCAGAAGCATCACATAAAAAAAAAAAAAGTTATTTTCTTTGTGGTGAAACAGTAAAAATGGCTGGCGAACTGTCTAGTTTCCTGTCCTGTCTGCAGTGGCTGGAGGAGTAGGTAATGGGTAGTTCAGGGGCTCATGTGTTAAAGGAGGTCAAATATCAGGTACATTAAACACAGTGAGGGAAATTTGTGTTTCAACTGCACCGCGGAGTGGGAAATACCTCTGAACGCTTGTCTGAGTCGAGACGTTTACACAGCTGCGGCCAGTTATAAAAATGAATTATGATGATTGTTTTGTTTTATTCTATTTTATTCACAGCACACGGTAAGATCATAAAGCAGATTGTCTTTCAAAACTACTGAAACTTTCAAGGGACAGAAGAAGTAATGATTTATTTTCTCTGCCAAAACTTGCACTTTGTGGATTTCTTTCACCCAGAAAGATTTCGATCCTGTCTTGCTTTTTGAAATGATCTCTGTGTGTGTGCGTTTTTGTGCTTCCGTAAGGTTATTACTTGTAGGCATACTGTTTATGTAAGCGCACGAGTGTATATGTGTGTGCCTGTTTGCCCTGTTTGTATGCCTTCATTCACTTATTGCTTCTAAAGTGTCCTTTGGGGACAAAAGAGAATTACTTCTTTGTCTGCTGCATTTAATAACCCCTGCATGCGTGTCTCTCTACATCGTCTGTTCCATTCAGTAACCTTGGTCTTACTGGCTGTACTGTAAGACAATAAAACATTATGATACTGTAGGAATGTCTCAAACTACAGGGGTTTCTAGCCTTAACTCCCTTGTGCAGCCTTTATTTGACCATTTAATATACATTTTAGGAGCCATTCCTGTGCTGTCTATGTGGAAAGTAAGCTTTTTATAACTTTAATAACATCATAGTTAATAATAAAGGATCTCGTTGGCTTCATTGCTAATAAACAAAACCCATTATTGCCTCAATATCCATATCAGATTGCTTTGTGGCTGTCACACAATTACAGTCCACATTTGACGATGAAAAACAACACTCTACAAATGGAAAACTATCTCACCACACGCCATATCTGTAATAGTAAGGTTGGATATAATTTGGGTATCGGTACTAGAGCCAATATGATCCCTGAGTTTCTGTAAGTTCTATAAGTTTAGGTTTGCTAAGCTGTATGCTTGGGTAGCTAAATGCAAAACATGTACACTACAAAAAAAAAAACCTTTTATCCTATGCAGAAATTAATTTAGAGATCTGTGGAATTACATTTATTTGTCCTGCTCTGTCACATCACTGAATGGAATAAATCTTCATTAGTTGCTTAGGAGTAAATAAACATATTTAAATATTTTTTTATTACAAAATAAATAAATGATCAAACTGCCCTCAGTCTTTTCAATAACATAAACATAACCAAAAACTTAAATGTTTCAGCATCAGCAAGAGGCTACATATTGCAGTTATGGATTGAGGCTTTTAAATAAGAAAATGTATGTAATACTATGTTATTACTACTATACTATACTACTACTAAAGAATAAAGAAATCTAATAAAAATATATAAAGTTCCACTAACATAAGCAAATTCAATAAATAATACTGTGATTGATTTTTGAAAAATGACTAATGAGGGACAGATCCCACTTCACACCAGTCTATAAAAGTGAGAGAAAAAATTGTGAAAGTTAACGTCCAATTACAGCAATGCAGCTCAAGTCATTAGCCTGTGATGGTTTTACCAGGCTCAGGCTCTTGGCCTGACTCTCACAGGCACAAATTAAGCCCAAAGAAGGGGTTATAAAAGCATAAGTCTATTTTTATATATACCTAAGAAGAGTTTCCGATTAATCATAATGAAACAGATGTCCTTAAAGTACATACAAAGGCCATCTCTGTTCATTTATTTTGTTGAATACTGAGACAAAAGTCCATCAGACAGCTCAGTGTTTTGTGAGTCTGAGGTTGTCTTTTTTATGTGAGGGAAGAGCAGCTGCTGTACAGGAGTTTCTGGTGATTTAGTCTGTAAGCTCCCCAAGCTAGGTTTCTCTTAGTGTTCTTAAATCTAGGTTGAAAAATATGCTTCTGCTATCAAGGCATCTCAGCTCTGGAGATCTCTGGCTTTCGGATTCAGTTAGATTTCTTAAATAACTTTCTAATTCTAACAATCTATTTTTGTATTTATAATCTGTTTTTATTTGCCTCATTGTTTTACTTCTTGATGCATTCCTATTCTTATCCCATTAAACTTAATTGTCAAGGACTTTAAATCTTTATTTTGCCCATTTAAAGCAGCTTGTAACAGTTCTGGATATAAATGTTACTACTTTCATGAATGATAGAGCACCTGTTAAAAATAAAAAAGACACTGCAATCCTGAGCTTGCTATCACACGGTTTGATTAGTAAGATGATTGATTGATTCTTGACTCTGAAAATTACCTCAGTGGTTTGGAGTAAGGTCTCTAGCCTTCTCGGACTTTAACCTAATTCCTCAAGACAAATGCTATCTGTTCACCAGATGTCACTGAAACTCCTTCTCAGATATTGTGCTGACAAATAAAGCAAACAAATAACTGAAATGAAAACAGTTTCTATGGCATGGATAATGAAGATTTAGCATTTCTACACAACGTGAAGGATCTAGGATTAAGAGGATCACTGCAAAACATTGATATAATTACACCAAATATCCGCATATAACTGTCACTTTATTGGACCAAAGTTATTGGAGTGTGTTTGTATTTGCTGGACATACCCGCCTTCAAAGATCTTGATGCGAGTTGGTTCATTGGCAGGCTGTTTGACTGAGACCTCCTTCTCTACCTGCTCCTCTTTTGAACGGTCCCACGATACCACTCCTTTCATCTTCCTCCCAAAATTACTGACATCAACTGGCATCAGCTCTGGCTTCAACTACAGCGATAAGAGAAGAAAAAGAAATAATAGATTATTACCTTTTCACACTTCCTGTGTTTGTGTTTCTCTGTATTTCCAACCATGCATGCATTCACACTTCAACATTTTTCTGCATATGTTTGTATGTTAACACTGTTTTTAACTTCTATATTTTATATAACTACAGGACATACCTGATCAAACCTCAGCTTCCAGGCCACAGACGACACCAGTTTCCCAGAGCTGGGTGGTGACATGGCTGCAGTTGTGTACATTGAATCAGTGTTTCTCCTCTGTTTGGACCTCAGCAGGGCCAGCGCAGACTTGGTGCTGAGGTTCAAGGGATTGGGGTTGTATGAGCTTACACACCATGAGCTGTAGACGGAGCTATGCAAGGCAGCTTGGGTGCTGTTGGGTTTGGTGTAGTTCAGGAAACACCAGCTCACTCTGCTCATGGTACGCAGGCTAGGGAACTGGAAAAACTGCTGGACATCGGCCACATCTGTGAGTAGCAGAGTCTGGCCGACTGCTCCGGATAATCCTGTGCTTTGGTTGGCAGCTTGCTGAACCAGCATGCTGACAGGGATTTTACTTGGTGTAGGCTGCTTTGTGTCGTCAGTGTCTTCTGCATCATTGGAGGAAACCATGGATTGGGGGCTGCCGTTGGGCTCTGGGACTGAATCGTCCACGTCAAGCTCCTCTGGGGAGTCCCGGCCACCCGAAACTGAGGAATGGTCTGTGACAATCTGAAGAGGAGGTGTGAAGCTATCCACTCGGGGTACATCAGGGAGGTGGGGGGCAGAGGAGCGGACAGGAATGGCAATCTTGGTGGCAACTGGGAAGTCAGTTAAAGGAGGAGAGGAGGACATCCTTTCAGAATCATTCATGGAGCCTTCGCTCTTCAGCCGAGCTCGCTGAACTCTACCCTGCCCCTTCTCTCTGCTTTCAGTTCCACTTAGCTCCACGGCACTCATCTCCTTAACAATCTGTCCATACATCCTCTCCTCCTTCACTCTTTTCTGCTGTTTAGTCTCAATGAAGAGCTCCAGAGAGCTGGCAGGGGAAAGCATGCGCTTGCTGCCTCCAATGCCAGATCCAGAGGCATCTGTGGTGGATATGGTGCCTGATGTTAGTGACAGTGGGATCCCTGTGTTCAGGCGTTGCTCTGGCAGTGAATCTGGAACCTTCCAGAGTGGGTAGCGTGGCACCGCGCCATCAGTCTGTCCCAGAAAGTGTGATAGGTTGAAACCTGCCCCACTTATGCCTCCTCCAATTCCTCCAGGTGCTTTGCTGACACTTACAACACCACCTGGAGGAAACATGTTGCTGTTGTCAGCACTGCCTGGTCTGGCTGAGCCTATCCCTTGTGCTCCACTGCCCTGGGTAGCTATCAGTTGGCTAACACTGGTGTACATAACACTACCAAATGATGGCACATGGGTATGGATCCGCACAGGAACCAGCATACCGGGCATGGAGGCTTGGGAGCCCAGATTCTGGGTGGCAAACACAGGCTGAATCTGCTGCAGAAGAATGGGGCTGGAGGTGGAGCTGGGCAGGGAGTGCTTGGAGGAGAGAGAGGCAAAGTTTTGCTGCTGTTGCTGGGACAGGGGAGATGTGCGAGATGAGAAAGAGACAGGGTATATGTGAGAGCTTTGATTTTCTGATTTTCCATCATACGACTGTTGATCATGGATTTGCTGCAAGGAGTGGAGCGGTTGTTGTTTGTGGAGTGCATGTCCAGGCAGGTTGCCTGGTGATCTGATGTGGAGTTTTTGGAGTTGCTGCTGGGCCTGGAGGGTCAGCTGCTGTCTGGGTGTCTGGCCAGCCTCCTGGCTCCAGAACAGACCCGGTTGCTGGAAGGAAAGGAAAGGGGGGGCACTCTGGTACTGCTGGATTACCTCCTTGTTCATGACCTCATGACCTGGATGTTCTCCCTCAGATGAAGAGCCCTGGGCCTGCAAGCGATGCTGCTGGGACCTTTTATAGAGAAAAGGTTGAATACTCAGATTTTTCTTCAAATCATAGTAAGCATTATTTATGTAAAAATAATATTGTAATAATAGAACCAGTTGGAGAAGTAGCACAGACAATAGCTTGTTGAAATAGTACTAGTAGTATTGAATACAAATACTCTTTTTACAAATTATCTTTTCATATTAGTAATTTTAGGGTTGTACAGGAAAACCCAGACTTTCTTACCTGACATAGAGAGGTTCGTCCTGCAGACTATCCTCACTGATACTCTGCTGTAGGAGATGCTGGTGGTGCTGTTGGTGTTGGTGAGATCCTACACCTGTGCATACAATATAAGTATTGTATTTTGAAATGAAATCCTTTTCTACAAAGGAAATCCCACATGCTACTCCCACATTTTGGTATTAGAAATGTATAACTCATTGGGTACAATATTATAATAAACTCTTCACATCCTGCCTAGTCTACTGAGAAGAGAAAGACCCCAAAAGATGTTATGATGCAACTTGAAGGATCCAAAGAAGGTTAAAGTCAAGGGCAACTGGACTTGGTTGAAGATACTAGATAAAAATACTAGATTCTAGTATCTTCAGCCAAGTCCAGTTGCCCTTGACCTTAACCTTCTTTGGATAACTTTGACCTGGATGACTGAGAATCTTCACAGACAGCTTTAAGTATCACAAATTATTATACAACTGTCAACTGAGTTCTTGTTTCAGCCTTACTCTTAGTCAAGTAAATTTATCAATGGAAAAATTTAAAACTCATACAGATCATGTGACAATCTAGTTTCAGTGATACAAGGCTTCACTGAAGCAAGTCAAGGCATCACTTACCAATGCTGCTGCCAACCCTCTTAGTTCTACACGGTACATCACTGCTGCCGTGGGGCGATCCTGTTGGGCCAGGCCATGCCCCATGTTCCAAACTCTCCTGTTTTATTGACATCTCAGCAACCGCTGGTTCCTGGGTGACTGCCTCTGGATAAACACTCAGTGAAGCCTGTCAAATGTATGTGTAAGTAGGGAGTTGGTCAGTCATAATGAAATAACATTTTGTGATACTTGGTAAGTGTAGGTGCAGTCACAATGTTAATATTGTGTAAGGAAATTTGGATGAAGTAGAACGGGAGGTTCTATGACACCAGTATCTAGAGTTGCCTTAGACCTTACAGAACTCTCCTTTTCCTCTATCAACTACATCAGGAAGCATAGGCCCTCAAACTTCAGAACTACAATCAACAGCTGTAAGTCTTATCTGAATGACCCACTAGAACTTTCAGTCCATTTTTTAAGAATTACAGTAGAAGGAATCTTTTACGCTACCTGTCGGACAAGATATCCACGCCGGCGTTCCTTCATTGCAGAGGCACTGGAGTATATCTCTCCTTGTCTGGAGGAGGACAAACTTCCATAGTCAAAGGATTTGCTTCGCATTTCAGGCAACTCTGTGGGCAGCGTGCATGGTGCCTGCTCCGATGAAGACCTCCTCATCTCCCTCTGCTGGTGGTGGCTGGAATGACCACTGCCAGGCACCGTCAGGAACTCAGACTGCTTAGGTCCACCACCAGATGCCAACGAGTCATCCTGGTTCAGAATTACACAAAATAATTGTCATACTCGACTTATTGGGAATTTGTCTTTTGCAGGTGTTTTATTAGAATATAGCCAGTTAGAGCCATTACAAGTATATAACAGTAGTACCGTAACCATACCAGTGCATGCTACGAAAACTGTACTACAACTGCTGGAGGAGTAGTTAATATTCTTTAAAGCATTAAATATATAATTGGATACCTGTTTGGTGGGTGAGGCAGACTTGAGGCCTTCATCTCTGTCAAAGGACATGGAGAAAGAAGAAGAGTGGGACAGGTTGCTTTCCTGACTGGGGCTGCGAGAAAGGCTGGTGCAGGTCGACTCAAAGCTTGATTCCCCAGATGAGTGCTCCATGTCCGCAAGGCGCAGCCTCTTCTTCTTGGGTGGGAGCTTTTCTGATGGCATCTGAGAGAGTGTGTCACTCCTCTGTGGCAACTGGAACTCCTCCACATGCTGTTGCTGCTTCTCTGGTTCCTTGGTCATTGGAGTTTCTGTGTCTTTCTCAGGCTTGTCTGGCTCCTCCGTCACCCTGATCTCAGGAACTTGGATGTTCGGTTGTCGTACTAGTTTGTGTGGGATGTGATAAGGCTGACCAGGTGAGGCAGCAGCTGACGAAGATGAAAGGGAGGCCACGTCGCTGTCACTTTGCAGCTGCTGCTCCATGCTCTCTGTCCTCAGTAGGGCAGATTCAGGACTCAGAGCATCTTCAAAGATCTCTGTGTCCGACTGCTCAGAGTACTGGCTAGATGGAGCTTTATCTGAAGGTTGATATCCTAGCTGCTCAAAGGACTCTGACTTCTCAAAGGAATTTGGCCGGCTGAGGGAGTTGGTGTGCTGGATGACTGATATGACGTTCCCAGCTGCCTTCCTGCCCTCAGAGTCAGGAAACAGTGCGATGTCCTCAGAGCACATGCTGGCACAAGTATCAAAGCTGTCAGACTGGCTGTGAGCACTGTGAAGAGAACCCTTCCCTGTCGGGGTGGCTCTAGATCCATCAAGACTACCTTGTTTAAACTCATAGTCCCCTGCCATCTCCACTGAACCACTACAGCTACTGTCACAGTGCCCAGGGCTGTCCTCTTCATCCCCAACACTCTTCTCTTTCCTCCTTTTTCTTGTGGCTATTTCTGACATGCTAACTTTAGTACCATATGGGCTGTAGGCAATGTGCTCTAGGACTCCTGGGCTGCGCTCACTAATCTTTATACCCAGAGATGAAGCTAAATTCTTGTGTCCATAGCCCTCAGCCTCTCCTACATGGGATTCATTGGCTGAATGTTCAAATGCAGCCTGTCTTCTGAGTCTGCGAGGTGGGTAAAACACATCATCTGATGTCATCATCTCATCAAAGGAGTGGCTGGTTCGAATCTCTGGTGGGACACTAAGGTTAGGAGGGGAGGAAGTTGGCATGGAGTTACTCCTAATAAGGGGCCCAGAATCTGATGGAGGCTCCAGAAGCCCTGTACTACTTTGACAGGGTCCTGTTGGATACTGCTTGGGATCTCCAGAGACTCCTACATCCCCTCTGAAACAGATATGATCCTCAGATATCTTTGCCATGTCCAGGATAGCACCTGATTGCTTTAAGCAAGCCAGGTCTGCCCCTGCCATGCCCACCGTGATAGACTGTCTGTGGATTGTGGACCTGGAATTGGGTCGGTAGTACCAAGTCCGACCGAACATAATCTCTTCGTACGTCTTGACATTAGTATTTGGAGGGCTGACTTGCTGTTCTGCACTCTCAGAGCGTGAAAAGTAGCCAGAGTCTGTGCTGCCTTTGCTGTGAGGACTGAGGAGATTCAGAGATTGGGACATGGCAGAGTCAGAGTCTTGGCCTCTTTTCTCATTCAGCCTCAGGGCCAAACGTTGTTTGATGGTGGGAGAATCATCCAGTGAATGCGCTCTTCCGCCAGGCTGTGATGCCAACATGTGGTGCTTTATGTCCTGAAAGGGTGGGCACTCCATCCCTGTAGAGGGGACTCCCCCAGGTTTGGGGACAATAAGGATAGGCACTTTCATAGACGCCACAGGCAGCTCTTCAGCTGAGTCAGCGTATGCTGGTTCCACACCACCTATACAGTGAGAAAAAGCAGAGTATGATATAGAGCAAAGTGAAGTAGAGCATGAAAAAGCAGAAGGATGAAGTATATTTTTGAGCAAAAAAGAAATATAGACAAAGAATGAGTGCAGCTGAGTAGGCAGTCAGAGTAGAGTAATGCTGTAAAAATTGAAATGCATTACTGGCACTTTCAAATTGGCAAAATATAATTTTTATGTGTTTTTTATGGATATTCTTAAGGTGGTTAAAGGATAATTTTGGTATTTTCTCATATTTGGTGTTGAAAAGACTAGTAGGTACAAAATGTTTTGGAATCTGTGCAGAAGATGGCTTCACTCGGCAGCCGTGAACAGGCTGCAATGGCTGCGAGATTTGTTCAGGGCGATTGTGCCAGCTGAAGCCATCTTCTGCACGAATTCCAAAACTTTTTGTACCTACTAGTGAAAATAGGGCATAGCTTTAAATTTACTGAAATTATCCATTAACTATTAAAAATGCATCTTGATGGAAATTTACCTGTATTCTTGTCAGCTTCAAAGGAGATCTGTGGGATAGGGCTGCCTTTGTCAGTCAGCATAGTGGAGCCCTCCACACCTTCCTCATCTGTGTCAGTACTCTGCTCTCCATCTGAGTGGACCTCGGCTTCACCCACTGGGGATGCCTGGTCCATGTCCCCACTGCGGGCCACAGCTAGCTCTGAAAATGGTACGAGTCCAGCCTTGATGGCATGAGCATGGGACTTGCGATGCTTGTAAAGGTTGCTCTTGGTTTTGAAGGAAAAGCCACAGGGTACACAAGGATATGGCCTTTCTCCAGTATGTGAACGGATGTGCTTCTTCAGGACGCTGGGCTTGGCGCAAGCACGACCACAATAGTGACAGATGTACTTACCAGGCTTTTTCGGTTTCTGCTCTTTTTTGCTGTAGCCCTCCTCTCCAGGCTCAGGGCCTGACTGAGAATACTGTCCGAAGGAGCTTGGTAAACTGGGAGATTTCTGGCGGGGAAACCTCCCTGCCCCAGCCCCGTGAGGGTGAGTATGTCCTGGGTGTCCTACAGGGTACAGGTCATCCGAGGGCAACTGGCCAGCAAATGGCCAGGCATGAGGCTCTAGACCTGGCTGGGGTTTGGCTCCTGAGTGGAAGCGCTCAGTTTGGGGGTGCTGAGGGTACGGTTGGCCCAGCTGGTAGGAGTATCCCCTTGGGAATCCCTGAGCAAAGGGCCCTTGGGGGTCTTGAGATGGTGGACCTATGGCCCCAACTGCAGAGGGTCCAGATAGCAGCTTTCCAGAATTTCCTGTAAATGCGTACTTCTGCTGGGGTGCTGATCCCCCGGTGGCACCACACGGCAAACTCTCACGGTGTTTTGCCTCTGGGTCAGCAAAAGTGCTTCGTTTGGTGTGTGCAGATGGCTCGGATACCCACTTTCTTTGCAGTGGCATCTTCTCCTTCACTGGTTCTTTATTTGAGCACTTCTGCCCAGGGGCCGCTGATTCACGAGCCTCCATTTTCATGAAGCTCTTCTGCGGATTAGAAGAGGGAGGATCAAGGGGATGGTGGGGGAGTTGGGAGGGTAGGTTCTGGAGGGTTACAAGGTCCCAAAACTACCAGGCATGATAGCTGAACCTTTGTGGGTGCCGACAAGTTCACAGATAAAGGAAGTACCCGTCCATCGCTGAAATAGACCGATTGTAAAGCCAGACTGGAAACATGTATCAGGAAGTGAAAATGAAAGGGGAACCTTAGTGGATAACATCAGAAATGTTTCTCTCCTTTAGCCATTTTGTAAACACACTAATGTTGCTGTGTGTTGTTTTTCTGTCCAGTTCATCTAAAGGCAGAACAATCCTTGAGTGATCTGGAGAGGACACACAAAAAAGAACAATGTTTGGTGACTTGTGGAGCACGTTTTAAGTTAGCAGTATTTAATAGCTGTAATAAATAAAGGTTAACAACATACTGATTATTAAGGACAAATACTAACTTTTCTTCCTCTTTCTGTAGCTTCCCAAGTCATCCAGTTGTCTCACCAAAAGACCTGCAGCAAAACAAAAGAGCTAATTAGTTCCAAAATTATCCATTAATACAATCAAAAACTCAATCATGGTGCCGATAACAATTCAAGCTATTGCCGGACATCTCTCTTTTACCATAAGTTGGCTGGTGTTGAAACTTGAAGTAATTAACAACAAGATGTCACATTTTGGCTGCTAAATGCAATACAATACCATACATTGTTGTACAGAGAGTTGTCAAGTACATGCCTAATGTGCGAATGTAAATGTCATTGATTGCTCAGTTACTTTCTTCACACTGGAATCCATCTGTGCTTTTTGCCTTCTCCACCCCTTCCTCCTCCCTCCCGCCCTCCCTCCTCCTTCCACTCAGTGAGTCACCGATGCAAAGCAAACCCACGCTGTTCCTAAAAAGACACAAAGGCTTAAAAATAGCACTGTGGAAGTGACGTTGGAGTGTCATAATATGTGTAGGCGTCCAAAAAGACCAAGTCGAGCCAAGAGCAACCATCAGCGCAAACACCTCTCCTTCCTCTCTGGTTGTTATAGTTTGATCTAACTTGATATGTACTAAGTTGAAAAGCAAACAAGAGAATACACACACACACAAAAAAAGAGAGTACTTGCAGGTATTGCAAATGCACTGCAAACACTGCAGTAGACACAGCGTGTGTGTGTTTCCGTTGTTTAACGTTTCTTAACCACACCAACACCTGACAGCAGAAGAAGCACAGAGTTGCATTCCACACACACAAAAGCCTGCTGAAGTTGCATTTTTGCTTTGTATTTTCTCATCATCGGTTTAAACCTCCCTCGCACTCTGATTGCGACACACACACACACACACACAGACACTGTGTGGCCTCGGTGCTGGTAAGCAGGGCTCAATGACGTGTGTGTCTGGGGGCCCAATGTGAGATCTATATATAGCACTTGAAGAAAATATGTTGTATTCTTAGCAGCAGGAATGTTAACTTTGGGCTACCTTGTGTATTTCACATGTAACCCCCCCACACACAGAAACACACACTAGAAACATTAGCTCAGACCTGGGTAATATTTTTATGTTTTCCATGGCGTTAAGAGTGTAAGAATGTGGACTGAAACCCAAAGGACTGACTCTGTTTGGAACAATGTGTATTCAGTTTGGCCAGGAAGGAACACAGGATGATGATAACGATGTTACGAACAATACTGTGTGTGGTACTATTACTAGTAGAGTGAAACACACCGGTATCGCAGCGTCATGGTTTTTGTTTCATCTTACGCCCGTAGTGTACACTGGATGCACCACACACAAGAAGAAATAAAGGTATAGTAGCTGGGATGTGCCAAAATGGGGAGCTGATTAGTGTAAGTGTTAGGTTAAAACTTAGGCCAGGGTAAATTAACATTGGATTAAGGTCAGGTTTAGTGTTAGTCCAAAAGATTCAGCGCTTGGAAAAATAACACCAAACATGTTTTTAATTGCTTCGCAGTTTGAAAAACTTCCTCTTTCATCCTTAATTCATGATTCGTGAAGTTGAGTTTCGCCAGCTTGCTATCATTGGACACCCCTTACATACTTTCCACATCAATATCACCCTTCTGTATGTCTAGCTTTGATCCATGTAATGATCCCAGATTGCTGTAAGAAGTAAATCAAACATTCAGTCACTTTGGCCAAATTTGTAAGGAGAAGAAAGTTTTTGGGTTCCCTCTGATAGCCATCCGGGACCATGGTAGATAACATGATGCTCCTGGGTCAAGGCTAATCTAAAGAATGTAGTAGTAGGCTTTTCTTAGATTGAAGCGCAGCTAAATTCAAAGTAGCCCTAAGTGAATTTGACTGAATATATTTTTGCTGCCATGTATTTGCTTTGGAAAGAGGTCTGTCCACTAACCAAAGATGACTTTAGTGAACAACTCCGGAGTAAAATATATATACACTTAAACTCACCACTCACCAAGTTCAACCTCTTTGTTATCTCAACCCAAACAGCCAAATTTAACTTCATTTCTGGCTACTGAAGTTTTCAAAATTCAAACACTTACTGTGAGTCTTGTTGCCATTTGGGGTCACCAAAGGACGAACCTGCTTGCTGCAGCTTTACCGTCTGCTATCACACATATCTTGACAGTTATCTGACCTACTGACACACACACACCCATAACACCCCAGCAGTGAATTGCAGATAATACTTGGTTAAACTCCAGTTTAACCTTATGTAAGGTAACTGGTTTTGTAATGAAAGTGTTGAATGGTCGCAGTCTGCAGAGTGAGTGGGAGCATGTAGTGAATGGCTTATATAAAGCTTTATTCATACATGCACCAACACAACCTGCCCCAGTTCCTGTGCGTAGGAGAGACATAGCTACTGGTGTGTGTTTATGAGTGTGTATGAGCGTGGGAAGTGTGCTTACAAGTTGTGTGTGTGTGTGTGTGTGTGTGTGTGTGTGTGTGTGTGTGTGTGTGTAGGCTGGCAAAGGGCATGACGAGACACCCAAGTTGTAGGTAGGTCAGAACAAGATGCATTTAGAGGCTATACTCAGAGGTAAAAATAGTAAGGCACACACACTGAAAACACTCGCACAAAGGTGATCTATCAGAATGCTTTAAATAACCAGAGTTACTTAACATAAAGGAGCGGAGATCAGTCAGCTTTCATAGACATGGAAATAGATCTAGAAGGTGTTTTATACCCACTGAATTATTTTCTTAGTTTCTTTTGTTGTGTTTATGTGTAGGCAAATTGAATGATCCAGTAACTATAATTTGTCCTTAGTTATCCAATCACAGATAGAAAGTTCTAATCACGGGTGTGATTGGACAGAAACATTAATGAGACATTAGGATCACACCCCGCTGAGCACATTTGCTGTAAGTTGAATTGAATGCAAACACCTCCTTGAATTCATTGAACAACCCCTGACTGATTTATGGTTATGTTCAAACTCACAGCCTATTGAAAGGCAGCCCCAAGATTTTAAAAGGTCTTATTATTAGAAGCAATAAAGAATCCGCAGCTTGCAACTAGACAATTTCTTACTTATTCATATAATTTATTGATTGCTAGAACTGTTTTAAATAGGTTTGGGTCTCATTTGAAGATTGCAAGAAATGTAATCGGACAGCTTGGGCTGCCTGTGTTTTCTGCTTCAGGTTTCTGATGCTGATGGAGATAGCGGTGTTAATAGTAAAGACAGCAATCAGCAGTATCAGTAATTCCCTTATTCAGTAACACACAAGTAGCACAAGTACATGCTGCTACTGCTGCTCTCTGTCATAGTGAACGAAGGAACGTAAACGCAACTATCGAAAGTCTATTATGACTAGACAACCTGTATGTACGTGCATACCCAACCATCACTCTATATCACAACTAGTGTTGTTGTGATGCTATCAATAGTTGCAATCTAATGTACAACTATGAATCAAAACCTAAGCAACAGAGGGACTAGCGTTAACCCGATGTCAAGTATAAATCAACATACATTGTGAATGCAACACAAGCAGCTGCACAAGCAACAGCATTACCAATCTGATGACACTTTTCTGATAATGAATATTTTTTTGATACTACACAGAGTGATTATTGGAAGAGCCTTGTTGGATTTAAATGTTGTCTATTTAGAAATAAAATGTTCTTGTAGCGAGTGGTTTGTTCTATGGTGGCCTGCTTGTAACTCCTGTTCCTCAAGACGTTCATAGTGTAGAGGGATATCACCACTGTGTCTTAGAAGCACACATTTTCCCCAGATTTTTTTTGGACCTCTTGTGCTTGACAAGACAGATGTTCAGTGGAAACTAAACGCGCTGATACACAATGATCTGCAAGAAATTCAGGAGAAGTGAGGTGAATGCAGGTATGTACAAGTACGCACACATATTCCCAAACCCTGTAGGTATGAATACTGTGTGGGCATTAACCATGCAGTAAGAACAGAAGGCTGTGTGTGTGTGGGTGTGGGTGTGTGTGTGTGTGTGTGTGTGTGTGTGTGGTGTTCTATGAAGTGTGTGGGAGGCTGTTCAATCCTGAAGGCCGGAGGCGCCCTCTCTGTCTCTCTTTTTCTTTCACTTCATTTCATCCAGCTTCATTGGAATGACAGTCGGGAATAATGTTGCCAAAAACGACAAGATAATAGATCAACATTTGTGCAAATCCCCTTCTCTCCTTGTATCATTATCAGCGTGTATGTTTTTCAGTGTGGGTGTGTGTGCTTGAGTGTTTCAGATCAGGATGGTGATGCATTCATCTCTCTCTCTCTCTCTGACACACACCAATAATCCCTCTCCTACAGTGTCTTGTTCAGATATGCAGTAGATAAGCCTCTCATTTACCTTCAATGAAAGACCCAGACGAGGGCAGAGCTGGCTTCTGGTATAACAGTGTGTGTTTGCCTGTGTGTGTGTGTGTGCGCGCGCACGCGGTGGCTAGTTATTCTTAAATTGGCCCGCCAGGGTGCTGCATACCAACTGGAGTGGTTGGAATTCCTGTGACACAAAAACAGAGAAAATATCTTTGTGTGTCTGTAGGGGTATGTGTTTGTCTTGCCATGTCTGTCACCCTTTTGCATATGCAGCATAATATAGCTCTTAGCATAAAACCATAAGCAGAACACAAATAAACAATAGATCCACAGCTTGGGATTAATGTTTCATATCTGATTTTTTAGGATACAGGATACAGGACAGGAAACAAGGACACAGAAAGGAAAGAATGATATAGGTAACGAAATAATGACACAAAAAGGGAGACAAGAATGTAAAGGGGAGAGCAACACTAGGGAATAAAGCAGGGGACATGGGATGAAGCATAAAAAGTAACAATGCACTGAGGGAATAAGTATACAGTGGGCACAAGAAAACAGAAGAAAAAAAGGGGATATAGGGGAGGGAACAGCACCACAAGATAACAGGAAATAAGGACAGAACAAGTAAAAAGAAACACAGATTCAAGAAAGGGAACAAGGATACAGATGAGGGAATAAGGACACAACATAAAAAAGAACATAGCAGGAGAGAGGACGACAATTCAGGAGAGAAACAAAGAGACCACGGAGAGGGAAAAAAAGACCAAAAGAACAGGAGGAATGATACAAATGAGGAAACAAGGATATAATAAAGAGACTAAAACAGGTATAAGTAGAGGAAACAAAGACCAAAGAAAGGGAACGAGGATACAAATGAGGGAAGAAAGACACAACAAAGAGACCTAAAAAGTCCAGATTTAGGGTTAGGACTAAGGAGAGGCATTAAGGACTCAGGTGAGGCAACATTGTGCTTTCATGTGGGACTTAGCCGGTGAGGAGTGCCATGCCAGCTGATATCAAGTTGCCGTACGCCGACTCTCCTCACACATACACACACACACACAAATTGGAATACGTATACCCGAAATACATGTATGCATGGATCGAACACAATCACACACACCCACACAGATATACAAAGGCCGGGTTCGTATTTCTGAGTGGTAGACGAAGTGTTCTGGTACTTTGGGTGGTCAGACGCTGTGTAAATTATTTAAACATGTTACTAATGGTTTCCATTCAGTGATTAACCACTTTGTATAGCCAGAGAGAGAGAGAGAGAGGGGAGAGGGAAGGGGCGATCGAGGGCAGCTGGCAGTGTGTTTGTTTTTTGGCTCGGCTCTGTTTGGCCCCAACTGGACCGAAAACCACACACACCTCCATTAAAACACTACCTTTGTTTTACCTGGAGGGAGACAGAAGTTACTGGAACAATAAGCTGGACTAAAGAGGGTGTGTGTGTGTTTTAGTGTGAATTGGGAATTGGTCCATCTACTGGCATAATAACCAGGTATTTCAACCGTCCTCTATCTGTCTGTAGAGTTAATGGTTATTCATTACAGTGATAATCAGACTGAATAGCCACTCAGTTTTCACTTCATTGTTTAGTCCAACATAATTTTCATGCCGACCTGAAATATCTGTTCTGTTGGAAGCTGGGGTAGAAGTTCATTAGTGCAGCTAGCTTTATGTTTGTCATGTCAATTAAAGAAAAATGTTGATTTAAGGGTGTACAGTTTGAGGATTACTGTGAAGCTCATCTGACTTTCATGCAGGACACTGGAACTCATACATACCTCCAAATAACAGCTGAGTTTTTTTATTAGGCTGTTTATATAGACGTGATCTTTTCCTAAAAATGTTGTAATCTCTTAACCCTAGCCATACTTTAACTATATTTACTTGCTACAACCACAATCTATTCCTAACTTTAACCATGCCAATGCACAAATAGTATAGAGAGCAGTATTTTTTGCTATTGCTAATCCAGGGTTTTGCATCAAATTAAGGCTTTTGTCCGGCATTAGGGTTGTCTCATCGAAGCCTTTTGGTATTTTTGTTGCCATTTTTGTGTGACTATTTCTTTGGCTCTGGCCCTACAAAGCTCTGAGATAAGACCTATTTGAATTGCTGAACAATTCCGAGTTGTGGGCAGCGATACAGAGGTCTGAAAGGAGTCTACGACAACAAAAATAAAAACACTTTGTTTGATTGAAGAAATCACAATGAACATCACAGTGGTTTGACAGGATTATTATAATCTCAACAAAATTTGAAGAAAGGCAGTTATCTCTGAGAGAAAAAAAATCTCTTTTAGTTTTGTAGGTGAAAACAATAACAGTGTATGATCAAACCGTAAGCAGGCCGACTGCAGGTCGCTGCAAAGTTGAAGTTAAAACATTTTAAGACCTTCTCGGTGCCAGTCCAAATAAAACGTAGGGCCAATTTCACCCCCCGCCAGCAGTTTTATAAATAAAAATACACTTGCTCAGCAGTTATATTACAATACCTGCTTTCTTACATCAGGCCAGGTAAAAGTTTTATGAAACTTTGTGTTGATAATTAAAAAGGCATGTGTGTATATAGGTTTGCTGTTTGCAAAAGGCTTACACCTGAATGGAAATTCGAAACATTGCCTTCCTTCTGAAGTACTACAACTACTGCCCCCCTGAGCAACCGCAGGAGGGTGTGGTTTAACCAGGAAGCTCCCAGCAAGACATGTTGACACAAATTTATAAGCATGAAGAAGATTTTTGCAGGAGGGGAACACATGTGGATTTACATACTGATTCAGTTTCTCAAAGGAATCTTAATCAGGAATCTCAGCTTCAAACCAAATGACTCCAAGTCTCCAAGTTAAAATTTTAGATGTTAATCTAGAGCAATTTATAGGAATATATCACCTTTTCCATTTCCTGTTTCAACTTGTCTCCTCTACTTCTAATTCTGTTACATACTTCCTACGTTTCCCAGAGAGCTTTTTGACAACCTCCAAAGAAAGTGCCTGAGCTGGTTGCTGTCACCTCTGGGTTATATGTGTAGGTAGAGAGAGCTTTTCCAGTTGAAACAGAGTGAGACTTTCTCGTAACCTGTCCGTCTTTTACTGGAGCTGCATTGAATTTTAGTCTATTTTCTGCTCTGGTGGGCGCAAAACCACCCTCTCTTCCTCTTTTACAATGAGTGAGAGTGCTGAACTGCATAATAAGAAGGCAGCTCTAGAAAGAAGACCTCGCTCGTTGAAGGAGCTATTTTCTCTCTGAAGGACCAACATTAAAATTCAGGCAATTACCTGTAAGAGGGACGGTCCCAAATGTAGGACTAGAATCTAATGTATCCTTAAAATTAGATAATAGATAGAAAAGCAGGACAACATCAATCAATGCGACGACAACATTAACTACCAACAATCAAATGATCACAATGCAGTGTGAATAAGCCATCACACAGTCATTAATTGTTTAGAAATTGTTTCTGTCAGCTGACAACTTTGTATCTTCACTTGTGGTCATTTTCATGCTTTTAAAATAAATAAAAAGATTACTCCTGATGTTTTTATGTTTAAGAAAATTTTGTATAAGTCCGTAGGCTCATAAAACTTAAAATCTCAAAAAAAAAAAAGATCTTTAATTTCTACCTACCAAAGTGTAGATTGCTCCTGTCCCTCATTTCATTTATCTGCATCAGACGAAGAGCCTTTTGGGTTTGAAATTATATGTCTTCTATGTTAATAAAATAAAAATGCCAAAGGCTTTTAACATCGTTGGCAGGCAGATGTCACAATAACTGTTTTTTGGGCTAAGCATTTTGACAAGAAAGATCTGCTTTATGTTTTGCACACTGGATATCATTTGATATGATACTTGTTGGGAAATTTTTTGAAGATGCACACTTTTCACCAGACAAAAGCAGTAGTAAGGGCCCCACCACACCAGCATTCATCACAGTTAAATTTCAAAGCAATCAGCATGTTCATATTCAAGTATATATATACATCTAAGGTCCATATACTTCAGATACAAGTTGCGATGCATTTATTATAATGCTCCAGTCACGCCATGCTCCCTCCTCCTTACAGTAACAGATCAGCTCTGTCTTGTCTTGTAAGTTGAATTATTGTGACTTTGTGTTTAGCACCTTGGACGGTGAGAAACCGCATTTTGTTCATACTCAGTATGTGAATCAACAACACAAACAAACTTGAATTTAGTGTCCAATGTTGACACACAAATGTGTTGTGTCAGGACATTTTTTTCTGATAGTTCTGACCTTTGAGGAGATCATTTCCAGCGGTACATATTCTGAAAAGATGCTCTGAAAATAGAAAATAGTTTTACTCTGCCGCTTTTTGGTCTTACCAGGTAGTGATAAATTAACACATAAATGAGCCCATAAGATACGTAGCAGGTGGATGCCTCTAGCATTACAGCAGCATTTAAATATTGATTTTCGCTTAAAACATCCAAGTAGGGAATTTCGGTCGGCCACAGAGGCAGAAATAGAATTCAATTTATTTCTGAAATATAAATAACATCACCTAAAACTCACTACTTCAAGTTTCAAGAGTCTATGCTCTGTGTAAAAAGCATTTTTACTCTGTCAGCCGAGGACTTAACTTGCCTACTGTTGATGTTGACATAACCATGTTTTGTTTTAATTGAGTGCTGTCAATCATCTGTTACGCAGAGGCATCGCTACAGATCTGGATTTAAAAGAGACTGTGAGCAAGGAGGCGCAAATGACAGAATAAAGAGGCTCTCCAGAAATGACTGAAATTAAATCTAAGAGAGTGTGAGAGAGATGAATCAAATGAACTTAATGTGAACTGTGATTTACACACACGCGCACACACACACACACACACACACACACACACACACACACGAGCAGACAGCTAGTAGACAGTGATTTACAGCAGGTAGGAAGTCAATTATGCTACAAGATATTTTGGTCAGAAAAAATATGTGTGTCTGTGTGTGTGTGCCCTGAATAGAGTATGTGTGTGGGAGGTGTCAGCACAGGCAGCTTCGTTGAGACAGGATGAGGGGGTGTGTGTGTGTGTGTGTGTGTGTGTGTGTGTGTGCGTGCATGTGTGGGAGGAGGAAGTTCTTGGTGTGCCAAGGTTACAGTGCTGCTGCTGCTGCTGCTGGTGCTGGTGCTGAATTGCTGTTATAAAAGCCTCAGTTACATAACGGAAATACTCCAAACTTAACGCTGCTCGATGATGAAGTATTCTAACTTTATGAACTATTGCTTCACATTCATCAGACACTTTTTCTATTTTAAAATTTACCAACAAACCCAAAAATTCCCAGATGATCTACTTAGTTTTTTCACGTTAAAACACTTCAATTTTAATGAAAGTCACGATAATTATATTCATAATGTGCATAAATTACGATGCAAAAGGTTCCAGTCAAGTTGGTAAAATGAAGTGAAACCTTTAAATAAGTGGTTGCACACAGCAGCTAATAAATAATAGTGCTATCTTCTACATTCCCTCAGGGTAATGTTTCACTTGTTGACTTTTTTTCCACGCACAAATGCAAATACTGTCCCCTGCGGGCTTCTATGGGTGATCTGCAGGAGAGTTTTGAATGTGTTGTTAGGAGTGAAAACTAGTGTGGTTTCTCAAGAAAGGAGAGCCTGAGAAGAAGAAAATGCTGACCGTCTCAAACCACTGCAACATTTAAACTAAACCACCAAAATATGGTTGAAAAAAAGTCTGTAATGGAGGGTGGAGACTTAATTACTCAATAAGGCAAAAAGCAAACAAAATCATCAGATAAAGGAGGAAATACGTTTTATTTCAAAAAAGTTTTTCCTAACTCTCGGATGAACTCACAGAAAAGTCTGAGGGGTTTTAAGATGGAGAGTAAACACAGGGTGAGGGTCTTTTTCCACCTTCCAGACTGGCCGGAGTAGATTTTTTACATTTACCAGTAACAGACAAGTCAAACAACAGACCAAAACCACAGTGTTTAATCCCAAATGTGTGTGTGTCTGAGGAGATATGTTAATCAATGATTGCTGAAGGGTTGTGTTCGTGTACTGTACACGTGTAATTATGTGTGTCCAGTCCTAAAGTCTTAGGAGGTGAGGTCACTCTCTGTTCTGTTTCAGCGCTGTCCAATGTACACAACTGACGTGTATGTATGTGTGTTAGCATGTGGTTTCGGCTTTATATGACACACACAAGAAAGCTTCTACCATAATAGTCCTGAAAAAGTACCTTCACTGTCACGTCAAAAAAACACTAAATTGTGGTTTCTTTGATTTATCATGGCTTCTGTGTTTTGAAAATGTTTGTTTTGTTAAATCACCTGATAGAAAATATGCAGAAATTATACATCCCACTACTGTTCATCAAGAAACAGAATCAGTGATGTTTGGTGGCAAGCAAAATGACTCTGACATCTCAAATAGCGGCCTTGTTTTCTAATTTACTCCAATTTCCACAGCAAATTAGCATGTTGTTCCTTCGTTTTCTAATGCAGAGTCAACACTTCCTCCATCTGTTCCAAATTAAAATGCTTCCAGCAGCTCATCTGGGATTCTCCCTAATCTTCCCTGGAAAACTTTAATTGTGAAACCCATAAAGGAAGTGTTGGTTTTCATTTACAGCACCTTGAAAGCATGGCAGTAGTAGAGTTGGTCAAAATGCATGAGAACAGTATCCCTGTTAAAAAATGTGTGGCAAGATTTTGCTTTTGCCCTGATGAGATGAAGGCTTTTAAAACGCACATCATGTTGAATCCCCTGCACCAGTCATTAACTTAGATTTTGGTTTTATTTGCGCCTAATTGTTTCGAACAATCTGCACCAGTTTTTACAACTTACAGCTGTTAAAATTGTAACGTTCAGCTAAAATTCTGTAACAAATTGTTTTTAAATTTAATTCTTGAACTTGGAAACAGCAGTTGCCAAAAAACACTTGGTCAATTTAGAAGCTGGTCTGGTGCTTTCATTTGTATTATACAGTCTTCCTCAGCAGATCCAGCTCCTACAGAACGTCTAAATGAACCTTGTCAGCGTTCAACCTCAACTTTTAAGCCAGAATGGACATGAAGCCTTTAAATAAAAACAGAAATGTGACGTCATAACAATTTGACAAACTCCATCTGTTAAGGGAATTTAATGTTATACGATCAAAAGCTCAAGAAAAGCAACTAAATGGACGGCCTGTTGACATTATTGTTTAAACCGTTTAAAAGTTTATTCAGTTTAAAAAAAAAAAAAAGATCATTATCATTAATTCTGCTGCTCAGTATTTTGCACAGAAAAGTGCATTTATTGTCCTGCCGCTGCTCTGAAGAGGCACAGACACACACATGCACACCCTGTGGTTAACTTGGGAAACATGACGTGACACAGCACCAATTCAGGCCGTTAGAGAATTCCATGTTCCATGTTCTGTCCGCTGGCACGCGCTCATACAGTATATACACTGTACCTACATAGTTTTCCTTTTCGAAACAGCGGTTCTTCCACAGCTGTGGCTGTTTGACCAACATGTTTCCATTTAACAGAGAAAGCAAAAAGCGAAGGAGAAAAAGATGGAGAGAGGGACAGAAGAGAAGGGGGTTGAAGAGGTGAGGAAGGGAAAAACAGGCGTCCTGTTGGTGTAAATTGCCAGTGGAAAAGAGAAGGCAGTCATATTTTCCACAGGGCTGTCGGGCCAGGCTTGAAACTATTACTGAGTTAGCCCCGTGTGTATATGTGTGTATGTGTGTGTGTGTGTGTGTGTTTGTGTGTGTGAATGTAATTAAATTTTCCACAACAGTTTGCAAAATACACTAGGAAGCAAGATGGACAGAGAAGGGGGTAGACTAGGATTAATTTTGTGGATGCTTTACGACGGTCTTATGCTGGAAGATTTTGCAGTTTGTTGTATCTCTGTAGTATCTCCTGCAAGCGCACAAAAACACAACAAGCACCTTAAAGTTCCTCAAAGAACATATATAATGTTTATTTGCACTCCTTTAAACCTTGCCCTGCTGAAGTAGGACTATACTCTTAAGACATTTATACCTGCTTGAACGGTAAACATTGCAGATGTCCCGAGCCGCTCCTAAGGATTGGTTTTACGGGACATATTATCATGGATCAGATCAGCTAAAATAAAGCAGATCAAAATCCAATCCTTTCATTCCTGCACTTTACTGTGTTTTGTCCATCTCCTTTACCAATGCCTGACTCTGATCCCTGGTGGTAACAAACCTGTTAACGTTATCTTTTATTTCTTATCAGCAAAGAGTAGTATAAAACACTCACTCACAACACACTTGTTTTAAACCGTCCCTGACCGTTGCTTTCTTCGATTAAAAGGACATGTCTCAGCTGGTAGGTAAGTCTTACGTGTGTCAGGAGTCACATTCTCCCTGTTAAATAATCATCCACATAATAACAATAACGTAACCTGATCAACTTCATGGTTTTGAATCAGGGCCTTCAGAACTTGGATCCAGTAGCTTGTGAAAAATAAGGTGGGCCAAATTTTAGAAGGCTACAGATGTTAGTATTAATGGATCTGACTCAACATCGGCAGATACCCAATATGAAACAAATAAAACTTGATCAGAACATCACTGGCAAACATCCTGTGTGTCCTGCAGGAGCTCCATTTGGTCAAGCTCTGGAGATGTGGAGAAAGTCTTGGCAATTCAGATAACAAGATCTTGGAAACCCCAAACAAGCCATTTCACTGGCTGTGAGTTTAAAAACACCAACACCCCACAAATAGCACCTCCTATTAATTTTATATATTTTTTCTCATTCGTCTAATTTTCTTGTTAATAATGGCAAAATCCCCTGCGCCCTTTTTTTGTGTTTTCTCTTTGCATTAGTTACACATGAAAATCTATTTATTTGTCATGAATAGTCCTATTTTCACTGTGAAAACAGCTGAATAATGTCTTCTGTCATCTGGTTTCTCTTGGTTGGGCTTCAAATTTTTAAAGAAAGACTGTGTTAGAGACTGGGGGATGGAGTTTTGGAGCTTGATCTTGGCCCAGTTTTGACACAAGTCCCTCGACTTCATGGAACCGCAATACTGAACTCCTGGAGTGCCCTCCAACAAAGTTAAACCACAATTAGGCTACTTTGCTAGCTTAAAAAAATACAGCTTTCATAATGTTTTTCCACAACCTTTCTAATCAATATCTTTGCCCTTTTCTGAACCTTTGGTTATATTTACAAAACCTAGGAGAGACAGCGTTCCGCGAAGTTGATTTTATGTACATTTAAAGATCCTACTAAAGGCTGAATTTGGGTCCTGTGCAGACCCCTAGTAGAGACTAGGGCAATGTTCAGAGTAAATAAGATTAAATAGACATGTACTTTATCAGATGTTTCATTTTAACTCCAAACTTCTCCAAACTGACCTTCATCCAGACCACAACAATCTCTCCTCTTTCCTTGTTGATATATATTTAGCCACAATGCCTCCAGCTGTGGCCGCAGAGACGTCTGTGACGCAAACAGCGAAACCTCTGCACACTAGAGACCATTATAGAAGCCCTCCTTCATGTATTCATATTGAATTAGCATTGTGCATATTGTAGAAATTGTGTGTTTTCTGCAACAAACCCTTAGAGAGTCTTTGAATGAATGATGCATCAACACTCTGCTGCTTTCAGAGTAGGAGCTTCCAGCCTACAGCTGAGCTTTAAAAAGTTCGAGTCAAATTCAGGGCACAAGACTATTCCTGGTGTATACGAGAGTGTGTGTGTGTGTTTGTGAGTGTGTGCGCAGGCATGATGCTTACACTTATGTAAGCAGTTTTCTGTCATCTGCATCCCTCTTCCCCACTCGCCTCCCTTCTTTTTTATTCAATCTCCTCTTCTCTCCTCTCCTTGTTTCCTCTACTCTCCTGCTCTCTTCCTTCCCCCTTCTTTTAGTCTACCCTCACTGCCTTGTTTACGCATATTTGTTTTCTTTGTAGTTTCTTTTTCTTTCGTCTTTTCATTCATTCGTTTCCCTACACAAACCTTATTATCCGCACTTCTCTAATTTAATTTTGTCTCCTCTCCTCTGCTCTCCTCCTTCCCATCGTTAAAAAAGCCTGCAGGCAGGTTTAGCTGCACTATAATGCTGAGTTAGTTTTCCTCTCAGGAACCAAGTCGTCCTGGAGGCCATTTTCACAGCGTTGCATCAGAAATCTGCAATCTGAGCCTTGCAACAACACCTATAATAGAACTCACACCATATAGGGTGGATAATTACCACAACTTTCACTTCCAGACTTCACAAACCAAACAGGATACAATTAGGACTTTTCTTACCTGTATTTATCGAGGTGAGGCTGACAGAGTGTAGCCCAGTATAATCAGTTTTTTGCTGCTGGGCACTGGAAGCTGCCTATTATAGAGGGTAATAACGCTTAGTATTCACTATGGAACCAACAACTAAAGAATAAGAATTTTACAAAAGCAAATTATATAGAAAAAACAGCACGGGCTTGTAGTTGAACTCAGGAAACCTGTAATTCTGTGAAGGTTATAATAGTCCTAAAAACCCACCCAGAACACTCAGAGTTGAGCCAATACATTTCTTTTGTGAAAATCTACCGTTCACTTATCCTTGTGCAAGGCGTTCTGTATACAGGGCTGAACTGTGCCAAAAAATCAGCCCTGGCATCGGTCGGACACTCCTCACCAACACACCTTGCTTCTATATAATATGTATATCTAATATTCTCCCAAACCAGCTGAGTTGTGCTGTGGATAAGTGTACCAGTGCAAGTGAATCAGTGTACTCATTCACACTCATTTATTGACTCCATGGTGATCAGAGGTGGCCGTTAGTACACAACTCATATGCAAGTACAAGTACCCTACAAGTCATTTTCACAGCAGCGTGGGATTAGCCAACATGATGCTGACAAAATAACCTCACTTCAGCCATTAGGACAGTTAGCCAAAGTTAAGACTGCATTAGGAAACTATGCTAGCTACAAAAACAATGTCAAATAGCTTATGGCGAGAAGGTAACAGTCTCACTTTATGATAGCGTTATGATTATGGTATTAGCATTGACCTTACAGAGGCCTCATGGAGAGGGGGTGGGGGCCAGTAAGACATGTGACTAGGCCAGCCCAGTGTCAGTATAGAAAATGACCCAATGGGCCACTGTCTGTGCTTTATGGGCCAACCGTTGGCCCATTTTTTAAAAAACAGTTGAACCGGCCCCAAAGGTGCGTCGGCTCACTGGGCATTTGCCCGGTATGCCAGATTACCAGTCCACCACAGTCTGTATGTAATGTCACTTTAAACATTTGACCGGAAAAGACTGCCGATTACAGTCATCTAGTGTACATTCATATTTCTGTTGTTAACCTCCAACTACACATGATGCAGATTTGAGGTGTAAATTTCACACGTTTGTGACACAAAATCACACAGCGTGACGGTCAGGAGCGCAGACATCTGAAGCCAAACAAGCTCACAAGGCTACCAACTACACTAGACTGTCCTTGATCTTCAAAATAATTTGTCTTGGGCAAATCAGTGTTGTGATTGCGCTGAAGAAGAAGGGGGTCAGGTTCATGACAAGAAAGACACCATAACATAATGAATCACTGATATGAAATGCTCGACTCACTTGACTTGAGTGTGAAAATGCTGATTGTGAGAGGGTACCTGGACCACTGACACTTCTCTAAAATTAAATATGCTCGCCAATATCCATCATACTGGTATTTTAACACCAAGTCTGTCATTTTTGTCATAGAAGGTTGGGTGTTAAATCATACAGCCCGCAACATCATCAGCTCAGAACCTTTGTTGCCATCCCTCTTCCCTCATTTTCTGTCATCTCTCTATTGTCCTTTTTTAAATAAAGGCCAAAATGCCAGACAAACAACATGCTGGGTGCTATAGATATGACCTCATGTTAGGTCCATTATGTTTATGTACCAACTTAATTTGAAACACTGTATCTTGTGCATTCCTTCGCACCAAAAAACCCCAATGAAAACCGAAGTGTCCCTGCTCTTGATACTTTCTTTTCACCTTAAAAGTGAGAGCATGAGTCCTTCTTGAGGGATAAATGTGTTTTATTTTTTATTGTGAGCTTTCACTGCACTAATTAATCACTAACTAATTCTTCTGTATGTCCTGTTCTGAGTGGATAAGAAAAGATAGAACAGAGAAGAAAAGTAAAAGAAAACTGATTGCTAAAATGCTGAGAGATTTTTAAGGGTTTCCAAGAAGACAGCCGCCATCACGATGACTCTTACAGCTCAGGATGCAACTGCCAGCTTCCCTAGTTTGCCAGTCAACGTGATGTTTACAAAAGAATACAACTCCAGAAGGACCAAATGACGGTTGGTTTGCTGCACAATTGGCCAAAGGAGTATAAAAACCTTCCAAGACTCTGCCAGAATGTATACCAACATTTGGATGATGGCTGCTGGCCAGTTCGCACCATCTTCATCTGTCCTGCCTCTTTATTTATAAGCAGCAAAAGGTATGTGCTGTGTGTGTCTGAGTGCACTGCAGTTTATTCTTGACACAATGGGGGCGGGTGGTTGAATGACTACTGTCCCCAACACCCGTTACTCACACACACACACACCAGTGCTGACTGTCCACCCACGCACAGAGCTAATCTCTGTCCCCTCACATCCGCAGAGCAGCAGGTAGGTAGGAGGTGTGTGGTCTGAGTGTGTGTGTGTGTGTGTTCAGAAGGATGACTAACATCTTATAGAATTAAAAAGCCTGAACTCTCAGTAGCACAGATGGCTCAGTGAGAAAACTAGACGAATAAGAAACAGCTAATTCTACTTGATTTTTGCCTGAAATTCTTCCCAAAAATATACAAGCGCGAAAATCAGATTGCTGCCTGCGTACAGTGTGTGTGTGTGTTACTGCAACTTGTACAATAGACCCGCATATAAAAACATTTTTCCTGTTCCATTTCCTGCTGCAATTTTTACTACTGATTTGCATCTTTCTTTAGCAATTTCCTTTTCTTGTTTGAACTTCAATCACTTTATTTGCATGATATGTAAAATACATTCATGTTGGCAGAGCATGGAGAGAAGAGAAAATAGTCAATAAAAAGAAAAGAAGACAGGAAACATGGACCAAAGTATGTGGACACCCAAACATTGCACCCATATACATGTACGATGGGTGAACAGCTCAGTCGTGAACCATGGGCTTTAATCTGCTGCTTTAACAGCCTCCACTCTCCTGGGAAAGCTGTCTGCAAGATGTTGGGGATGCTGGCTGCAGGGATTCAGACACAAGAGCACAGATGTTGGGCGATAAGGTTTGGCTCACTGGGTCAGGGCTCAGTGCAGGCCAATCATCCTCACTAAACTGGGAAAACAATTTCTTTATGGACCTGGCTTTGTGCACGAGGGCATGTTGAAACAGGATTATATAAAATATTGTATGCTGTAGCATTACCATTTCCCCACAGACAAGGTTGTCTGCACACTTTTGGCCATATACTGTAGTGTTTTGTAACTGGACAACAAAAGGCCTCAGTTTAAACTCTGTCCATTAGCAGAACCTTTGTCAAAGACTTATCCAATCTACACTTCAGTCTCCTATCAGTTTGTGAGTGTATCATGCATGCCTGAGTGTGTATGTGTTCAACACTGTATCTGGGAGTGCCCCTACACGCCACCGGTACATGACACCCGAGAGCAGCTAAATATCCTGCACGGTGTGTCCTGCTTCCTCGTCTCTGTGGAAACCAGATGGATGTTTACTGTCAATACAGTGGCCACAGTTTTCAATGCTGCAGATTTTCATTCAGATCACATTTATTTTTTCCCCCTGGGATAAATAAATGATATGAAGAGGGAGAGAGAGGGAAAAAAAAGACTAGGGGTAGACCGAATGAGATGTAGAATGTGATGGAAGAGTAAAGGGGAGGGAGATCGCACGAATCCGGAGAGAACAATAAGGCTTACAGAGGATGAAACAAAGAGGGTGAGAGAGAAAGAAAGAGAGAGTGAGAGAGAGAGAGAGGGAGGGAGAGAGGGAGGGAGGATCATGTGCAGAGGTCAGGTGAATTTCAGCTTCCAGGAAACAGAAAACAAAACAATTCATTCAGATCGCATCGATACGTGTTTAACTTCACATAAGCTCAAACTGATTAAAGATTCATTCTTCCTGTTGCTGCAGACAGTCGGCAGAGATACTGGTCTCCATTACTCTGCCTTGTTAAGTATTAAGAAACTATAGTTTGTATTTTTTCTCTTCTTTTTAGAAAATCCAGGTCTATTTAGACAACCTGAGTTTCTTTAAGCTCAAGTAACAACCTCTGTTTAGGGTTTTCTAATCTGCATAGGCGAATAATGGCTCTTCTCTCTCAGAAGCAAAGGCGGAAGTAGTGTAATGTCATTATATCACCACAAATCCTCTTTTAACCATGACCATGATCTAGCCTTCTTTCTCGTGTTGCCTAAACATAACCAGACCTTAACATATGAGGTTAACAGAGGTCTAATAACAGAAAAGTTGTCACACATAAACTACATAATTTATCATTTAGGTATGTGTTATTTGTTGCCATGGTCTAAATGTATTCCCCAAAGTTTGCTTTCTTGTATTAACGTTGCAGGTTTGCAATGGAAACGGCTTTGCCAGATCAGAAAATACTGTTTGTGTTGTCTGGAGTCCATGTTGTGTTCACGGGGATCTCCACTGGTGTCGGAAACTTGTGGGAGAAAACACAAGCAAACTAAAACTGACCTTTCGCATTGCTCGCAATCTCCATAGCCACCACCGCCCTGATTTGTAGTTACATTTTGGGGGTTAGGGCGGGATCACTTTCAGCTTTATTGTAGCTACTGTAAGAGGCTATAATCCCCAAACACACGAGCATAAATCAAGCTTTAAAGTGAAATTGTATTTCTTCCTCAAAACAAATTTGTGTCATAATATTAAAAGCAAAATACCCATCATTAAGTGCTATTGCTTACTATATGTCCCACACGTGGCTGAACCTACACAGCACTCACACACAGCCAATAGTTTCATGTGACACTGTTCCCATTTACTCCTGCAGTCTTTACTACTGTTTTGTCTCTCTCTCTGTCTGTGAGGACACGCACACACACACAGGACGAGGAAACCATAGGAACAGAAGAAGGCGCTGTCAGCAGCACCTGCTCCTCCTCCCCTGATCCTCTCTGCCTTTGTCTCTCCCTCCTCCCTTACCTTCCCTCCCTTCTTTTCTCTTTTCTAGTCTCCTCTGGATTCCCTCCCTCTCTTCCTTCTCACTTCCACCTCACATCACCACTCATCTCCGTCTTTCTTTACTCTTCTGTCTTTTTCTGCCTCTTACTGTAACTCCAAAAGTATAAACTAGCTTGAGAGCACTGTCCAAATGAAATAAATGCAGGAATATATGCAGGATATAGGGAGAGCTTTTTTAAGGAAATATTTACACTGTTTATCTCTTTTCCAGCTTGCAGTTGAGCGTTTTGAACCATTTCTTCTCGAGGTTGAATTCCTCTGACCTCAGATGTCCAGTGAGCGGAGCAATCACACGACTCGGCCTCTGCACCACCAAACACAAAGAGCCAACATTCAACAAATTGTGTGTGAGAGAGAGAGAGGGCGGGGGGGTTGTTGTATTAAGCTTTTGTTTTTCTCTCCACAGTCTCTCTTTGTTTTAATGTCTTTATGTCTTTTTGACCTCTGCCACCTCTCTCTCTCTTTTTCCATGTCTCTCACCCAACTTGGATGGTTGTCCATTGTTGGGACAGTTTCCATATTTCTCTTTCGTTCTCTGTCACCTTTTCCCTCTTCACTTTCTCCTTTTTATTTCCCTCGCCATCTCTCTCTCCCTCCCCCCCCATCCCTTCCTCTGTCTCTCTATCTTTACTTTCTCTGCCTCCATCTTTGTTTCTTTTTCTTCTCTTTTCTGTACCTACCTCCCTCTCTCATACTCTCATCCTCTCATCGCTCCCCTGTTTCTATTCCTTCTCTCCTTCCTCACCTTCTCTTCCTTCTTATCTTTTCCATCCCATTTTTTTCTCTCTTTCTTCCCGTCCTTTCGGTGGTAGTAATCATTCCTCACCTTTTTCCCCATTTAAAGTTACACTTTCTGTCATCGTAGTTTTAATTAATCACACAACTCATTAACGAACTCTCCCCCTCGACTGTTAATTAATCAGGTTTCTGCCTTAATGAACAGTCTAAACTCGTTAAACCTGTTTCGCTCTTAATTAGCCCGTTAGCTCCGGGGCCTAACGCACCGACAAGACTATTAGGCACTACTACGCCTTAATGGCAGTTTCCGTGAGTGTGTGCGTGAGTGTGCGCGTTAAGATTACCTCACTCACTAATGGGGCTGCTCAAATATTTATAGGGCAGGAAGCTGAATGGGAAGAATGATAGAGCTCAGGGAGACAGCAGACACTGAGGGAGTACATAAGAAGACTGATGCTGCCTTCAAGTGCTCCTCGTAAGCTCCAACTTCCGACCTCGGAAGTTGTAAAGATATGGAAAGCCCAAAGGGTCACAACACGCCTTTCTCCTCCTTCACTGTAAAGATGTGGATGTCACCCAACGGCTGGACCTAAATGAGTGTCGACATCTATAACTAAATTAACCTTGAGCGCCATTAAGGCCAATGTCACTGTCACTGTTGGCTCATGGACAGACATTTTCATATCATTAGCATTTTGTTTGCCTCAACACTTAAATACAAATCAGTGTCAAGATCCCACATTTTAGATAAATCTGGTTGCAAGCGTGTATGACACAACTTCTGCCATTTTAAAGATCACAATAATAAAGCCGTGTAATTCTTTTGTCATGTTTGAATAGCTCACAATAACAACATTGCGAGCATGCTTAAAGCCCAAATTATGCACAACTTAAATTTCAACCCATTTGTAGTCACCGCCTGCATGTGTGTGAAAAATCCCTTCAACTTGAACATACCATGGGGCGCGATTAGCTCAGTTGGTAGAAACGTACGCCCCATGTACAAGGTTACAAGAGCAGCCTGGGTTTGAATCCAGCCTGCAGCACGTTGCTGTCACCCTATCAATAAAGGCAGAATAATGCCCAAATAATATCTTAAACAAACTTAATCACATCATGATAACTTGTCAAAAAGAAAATTTTTGGCTTGTGTCAATGTCAAACCATAAGAATACCTCAAATATGACAACTAGTGTATTTGACCATTGTTCATTTTGTGATGACGGACGATGGGCTAATTGGTCATTAGTCCAAGGAAGACATGTACTTCTTGTCTTACTAACAACTAGTATAATAAGTGTTACAGTAAAAATTCACTTTCTAACAGCTTGCCAAGATCTGGACACTCTAGACTTGGACACCAGTCACACGAATGAAGACTTGAAACTTAAACTAAAAAAGGAAAATGTGCATGTCATGTAACTGTTGGCATGAGACCTTTAAAGCTTACATCTTGATTTGCAGTTTATATATGTGAACTTGACTTGAACTTGTCTAAAGTGACTTTTAACTTAGACGTGGACTTGCCCCAAAAAACTTTAAAACAGCTCTGTGATCGATAGGTTGAAGTCCAGGAGGATAAGCAACACGAGCGGTCAGGTGATAACACAGGATGTAAACAAATACTGAGCTATTTGGAAATCAAATGAGCACACTCAAAATATTCAGTGTAATCACAAACTACTTAAAAATCAATGTGGTCACACAAATACTCAGCCTGAGGTGGCTATGTGTTGTTGTTGTCCTGTCTGATTCATTTGACCACTCAGCTTGCTTTCCCTAAGATTTCTTGCAGATGTTAGTGTGTAAAATTGTAAAAATAAATAAATAAAAGCTCAATATTTCCTCTATGTAATGCAGACATTTAGAGTTGTAGCTGCTGAAAGTTCTCACTTTCCCTCTAAAGACATAAAAATGGACACTTCCTGTCTCTCATGTTGCATCATGCTAAAGCATACGAATGGAAGCCTTGTATCACTCAACACAGTGTATGCTAAAGTATCACAGCATTAAACACTGGAACAATCTACTTTGGATGATTCATGTTTTCTGGCAACAAGGACGTTGGGAAGTTTACAAAACACAAATCTCAATGATTTGGTGCAGCAATTTAGTTCAGATCTCTGTCCTGAATCGTTGTTTCTTCCTTGAGGCGAGTGGAAACCCTCTGCCAGCAGAGTGAGGTAATTCCACTTGTTTCCAATTCTGTTCACTTGTTTCAAGAATTCTCTGGCAACAAGTTTGAGGATCTTAAAAAAAAGGAAGATACAGGCAGATTGCTACATGTGGATCAAGAAAATGAAACACATTGTGTGTAAATTGGCACATAATTCTAAGAATCTCATGGCGCAAGTGGCGAGGCACGGAAACAAAAGGAATGATGTCACCCCCATTCAAGGATTTACCCTTTATTGTAACAAGGCTTATAATTAGATTAAATTATATGTTGATGGTTATCTTTAGCCATGCAGGAAGCCGAATGACAGGCAACAAATGAGAGAGATGGAGGATGACTACATGTATGTGGCATCTAGCTGGGGAAAGTAGGGGTGATGACATCATGGTGTCAAACGCACGCAAACACACACTGAGACAAGCAAGAGGCCGAGGTGTTGCGTTACACTGATGAAAGTAAAGGAGGTACGGAAAGATGGAGGGATGAAATGAGAGAGAGAGAGAGAGAGAGGAGTCGGGAGAGAGAGCAATGAAGACTGAGAGACTTTGGGAATAAGGGGGAGAGAGAGCGAGAGAAATGTACTTAAGAAACAATAAAAGAATGAAGAAAGAAAGACGAGGGAAAGAGGTCAGCATGAAGTCAGTGTTGAGGAACTGGGAGGAACCAGATGGGAAACACATGCTGTGAAACACACACACACACACACACACACACTGAATGTGGGAGGAGTCAGATGATGACCTCTTGACACCAGATGGAGGGATGACACTCTTCCTCTCTCCTGCCTCGTTCTGTAATTCACTCCGAAAACTAATCCATCCGTCTGATTTAATCTTACAGTACTCTGTCGCTGTCATATCGTTGGCACGCTGGGTATTTTAGGTCCCCAAAGAGTTTGCAGTGAGCCCCCACAATCAAGAGTAGCGTGTGCTGTAACTCCACAGGAACGCTGCATTTAAGTCACATGAGGGAGGCGGTAAAAAGGAGCCACCTGCATGAAAACAGTGTTCACCTGAGCTTCAGACTGTAAATATTAGAGAAAACACTGCTGAAGTCATCTTCAGCAAGAAAAATCTGCCAAACTCAGCTTCATGTGTAAGTATGACTAGAAAATACTGCTTAGTAAACATCACTGAAAATACTGCCAGACTCTGTTTCAGATTAAAACACTTCAGAAAAATAATGCTAGACTCAACTTTACGTCAGAAATACTTCAGAAAATACTCCCAAACTCATCTTGAGTTAAGTAACAATTCCAAAAGTGCTGCTATTTACAGATAAACTCAGTGGGTGGACTGTGGATGTGCCTTTACTCAATGAAAAACAGAAAAACATCCATCTTGCCTCATCTTCACGTTGCATACAATCTTCTCATTCAAGAGATGTGGTTGAAATAACAACTTGTGAAATTCAGATAAGTCACTAGTGTTTGTATGCATGTGAAGGTGTGTGCTGCACCTGCGTTTGTGTGTGTGTGTTTTGGGGGCGGGACATGACAGCATGATGCCTAACCTCTCAGAGAAGCTGAAGCGTGAACCGCTGATTGTCTCCATGACGATGAGGAGCCTGCTCTCGACACAACGTCAAAGTGTGCGTGCGGGTCCATTAAGCAACATACAGACACAGAATCACACAAACTCAACCACACACACACACACATACGCGTTTGTTCGTCTAACCCTGTGGGGACATCTCATTGACATAATGCATTCCCTATAGACTATAGCCCTTTACCCTAACCTTATTTATTTATGGTTTATTTTAATAGGGACTGATACAGCTGACAACTGAGAACAGCAATCCAGTGTGTGTATTATAGTGTTTTTAGCAGTTGCTAATTTGCAGCATCCATCCCCAGAAGCAATACCAGTCCCTTAACCATCACAACTACATGCTTAACCTTAACACTTACCCTACTCCTTAAACTAAGTGTAACCTGAACCCTAAAACTAAGCCTTAAACTGCAAAATATATATAAACGTGAAACACAGACACTCACAAACTATGTACTCATAAGGGTGTAGATTACATTAATCAATGTTGAATCTGCCTCCTATCTTTTGAAAATTCTGTTTTATTTGTTAACACAACTTAGTAACAAAAAAAAAAGCCTGCAGCTGTGATGGACTTTGAAAATTATACCAAATAAAGGACCAGGGAACACTGCAGAGCAAAAGCTGAACTAACAGCCCAAAGCAAACCAAACTAGAAGCTTGCCAGAAATAAAAAAAAAGAAAAAAAAAGAAAATTACTTTTTCATCATCTCGGAATAAAATTGGAGGTCATGGAGCAGAAATTCAGATTCTGTGCTTAAATACTGGGCTACTGTTGCACCATTTTACAGGCTGCTTGGCAACCCTTATCCTGGTTTTGAGAAACCTGCATATGCCACCTGGAGTAGTCCAATAGAAACAGGGATACTGTGGCATGTAAACACATTATGTAGGCTCCGGGTGTTCGCAGAATGAGTCAACTTGATTTACACTATTAGTCAATAAAACAAAAATATGATAATAAACATTTTAGGATGATTTACACAATGAAATGAGAGTGAGGTAGTGAAGGAAATAGATTTTGATGTCATTCAATGACCATTAAATATAATAATTAGATGGAGAGGCCCAATCTAACAGGTGGTAACTAAAGTTTAGGCAAACTGAGCTCATACTAGTCAGTATAGAAGTGACAGTCGTCTGGATGTGGCGGAGACAAACTTGCCTGATCCAGACAATCAGAATGGACCACATTTATGTAGCGCTTTAATTCAAGACACTTTACAGTCATTCACCTATTCACACCCTCCCTAGCTACACTTTTAGATGCTGGTCTGAACACGAGGAGCTGGGAACCTCCAACCGTCTGACGAGAGCCACAGCCAACAGAGACCCCTGAACCTTGGATAATATTAAAATCATGTTTAAAAGGGAGACGAATAACGTGATCCCTCCGTGTTCCACGTAAACGTCTCATCTTGATTATGGTCAAATCCAGGATAAGACTTCATAATTTATAATTGACAGCTGAAAGATGTCAACAATAACCACAAACCATTGACAAAATAAATCTCCCATGTGATTCTGGCTCACATGTTGAATAAAATATCATCATGTTATCACAAAATAAGTCATCATTGCCTGAAAACGTTTCAGAAAGATGTGATCGACAGTATCATCACATGTGGAGCAATCCACATGGTAATCATTTAGATTTTCCACATGTGCAACTGATGTGGCTCATCTGTAACCATATTGAAAGAACCGACCAACGACCACTAATCATACTGGTCAGGGATACTGCCAGCTACTTCCTATGACAGGTGTCATCAAGCCTGTCTTATTAAATCTTCCGCAGACCTCCTACATGTGGAGGAGCAAATCTCCATAACAGGTGTGAGAGGCTAACTGAATACTTATTTTTTGTCTTCACATACTTTTAAGTCAAACAGCTGACTTTTACTTTGTTTCAAATGAGTCAGTGGTGAATTCTGGGAAAGGGTTGGGTAAGGATGACCAGGACTGATGGGAAATACATCAAAACACACACGCGCACACACACCCAACACACACACACGCACACACACACACACACGCACACACACACGCACACACACACACACACACACACACACACACACACACACACACACACACACACACGAGTTCCAGATTGTTATGCATTTTATTGCTTTGGCAACGCAGTAGTGACAGTCGTGCCAATGATGGATGTTTGAATTTAACTGAGAGAAGGGAGAGGGAGAGAAGAGAGAGACACAGAAATGAAACAAAGGACTAAAGTGAAACAGAAATGTTTTAAAAAATATCTACGGTCTTAATTTTCCTCTATGTCTCAGATTAACACGCAAACTGGGCAACAGAAGAAAAAAAGCACATTTCACATTTGTACTTCTATACTTGCGAGGACCAATGACATACCTGACATCAACATTCACCCTAACCTTCAACTAATCCTAAATCAAATGTAACCTTAAAACCTTCTTTGAAGAGGTGAGGACCAGAAAAAAATGTCCTCAAACTGAAATAAAGTTCTCACAAAGATAGAAATACAAGAACACACACACTGACTTTTTGCATGCTGTGTTATTCAAAAGAATAAATACATTCTGCATTTACAGATTTATCCATTACCTAATGGAAAATGTGAAACGTATGTTCAAAAACTTAATTTTCTGCTGATGTGCAAACCCCAAGCTAAAGTGATATTAGTGGTATAAAACTATTATTATTACATGTTTCACGGAAACCATGCAGACCTGTAGAGTTCAGGCTACTTGTACCGTGATTCTGGCTCAGCTGCACGTTCATTTAGTCACAATCTTTTAACCAATGTGCTATAGTAGGAGGCAAATCAAAACTTTCAGCTAATCACAAGATGATTCACAACAACAATAAGTTGTATTTCTAGTTATATTAACTTATACGTAGGTTGCATATGATTGTGAGATAATGAATCATTCTTTCATTCAATAAATGAATCAGTAAAATAGCTTGAGAACAGAAAGTTCTGGTTATTTTTTAGGGTCAAACATCATCATCCTAAATAGGCTTGTTTTTAGAAAGTCCTGACCTGAAACATTGATAATTTCTTCTCCTGAAGAACTCCGAAAAGGCCCTCGACACCAGTACAGATTGGGATCCAAAGCACTGACGTGTTCCACACTTGACTCTGAACACAAATAAAAATGTAGAATTCTCTTTAAGAAAAAAATCCCTCATCTTTACCACAGAATAAGGAAGTGGGTCAATTACATAATCTCTGATTGGCCAACCAATGGGTTGACATGAAGTCTGCTTTTCTGTAAACCAGATGCTTTATCATGAAGTGATAACAGTTTCACTTCACATACTGTAGTGTGTGTGTGTGTGTGTGTGTGCAAGCATCATTACAGTACCTTGTTATTTATATACTTCTGATAAAGGTTAATCAAGTAACAAGGCCGCTGTACAGTACTGACCCTCATATATTATTCATTCCTTGCAAATGCACACTCAGCAAAACGTTGAAGGTTGCAGCTGATTCAATAAGGTGTTATAGTGAGAAATAGTCAAATTAAAGCATCCCACACTTATCAGCAGTCTCCTTCAAGGAACTAATCTCACAAGTTCAGCAACATACATTTCTACATCATAATGAAACGGCACAAAACACAGACATATAGTTTAGAAACAAGCCAATCTGAGAGACAGTAGAAACCACATAGAAATCAGATGAAACATTCAAGCAACATAGTGATCTCTTTCACTGAAAAGAAACTAGCCTAGCCTGAATGAAACACCAGGAAACAAAGCGTGAAATATTGGATGTCCTTTTCAGAAGTTGTTATACAAAACTGGCAACTTTTAATTTGATTGCATGAGATGGTAGGTACTCCTTTATCTAAACCTGCGATAAGTGATTAATTGGTCACTTGTTATCATCGTTTCAGTTGATATGGTGAACAAACATTTGTTCATCTAGCAGTTACATAGCAGTGCAATGTTTACTCTCTATAGCTCTGTTTTGGTCTCTACCAACTTCTGAGGGAAATATCCAACTGCTAAATGCTCCACTATGTTCACCAGCTAGCCTCTAACTGTGTCTGTCTGATGTCTGGTGCTGAGCGGGTAGCATACAGTGGGTTTTTAGAGCCTTTTCTCTGGATAATGCTGCCTGCTACACTGAAAACAACGCTGTGAGAGCGTTGAGAATAGCCGGGAAAATCAAAACAATGAACTGAAACTGCATATTCAGATGATTATTCTCTGTCATTTGATACATTGTTATCATAAAATCTCGATTATAACCAATTTAAGCAGAAGCAGTGCTACCACAAGTAAGTAAAAGTCCTTTCAGGGTGTTATTATACAGTATATGAAATAGTTCATTGTAGCTGTTGGTGTACAATATCTAAACCAACTGGATGTTTTGAAAGTGAAATCTGAAATTGCCTTTGTCTAACGACGTAAAAATTACACTTACATACTTAAGTACAGTACTTATGGATATGCACTTGACTAGACCAGTGCATCATCGACTCCTGTTACACCTGGGATTAAATATGTCTTATACAATTTGGGTGAAAATCATCATAAATAGTCTTATTAAACTGTTCCATCACAAGTCTGCAGGATACTTTCAATGCTCCTCATCCCAGATGAGGGATAAGCATAAGATATTCAATCATTTGGTATTGTGGCCGTCACACCAAAGTCTCCCATAGCTGTTCAATTGGGTTGAGATTTGGTGACTGTAAAGACAATGGCATACAGTATGACTCACATAATTTTCATAATCATCAAATCACTCGGTGACTGTGAAGGATCTGCATTCGTTATATATCTCTTCTCATTTATTTCCTTTAATCCATCACCTGTCTGTCTGTATCATGATAGAATAAATTAACCAGATAACATTTATTACAATATAGGATTTCTGGACACGACCTAATTATGTGACCTGACATTGGCACACATCTCCTGTGACCATGTTCTGTCTCTCAAATTGGCACTTAACCAGCTCACACTTATATTCTTTAAACACACTGTGAAACACGATGCATGTGTTGTTTTTCTTGCTCTCTGAAAAGTCGTCTTAGACTGCATGTACAGATGAGAAGAGAGTACTTTTATACAGTTGTTGTCATTGTTTGCTCAGGACTTAATTGACAGCAGACGGTCGCTTGTTCTCCATCCACAACAATCCGCTGTTTTTTATGAGTTAATATTTTCAGTACTCCAGCTAATTTAAAATTACTATCCCAGCTGTTTGCCACCTGTTTGCTTTGCGTGCATTTCCTCGTTCTGTCCGCATGCGAACATATATTTCCATTTATGTTGTTGCCGTGCATGGGGCTGCAAAAACAAACAAGAGTTTTGCTCAAGATGATATCAGCGCAGCCAAATCCCTCTCTTACCACCTCTGGAGGTTGTCAGGGACAACTGGATCCTAACTCGTTGTCAATAAACCAAGCGAGGGTACATTTATCCCTGAATTATTCTGGTGTTTGGCTCTATGTAAATACTGTGGTGACCTGTAATTTGAGCCAGTTCAAACTGTTTGACATTCACGTTTATTCAGCACTCAGGACCACAAATTTGCACCGCATTTTGCTGGTGAATCATTTAAATACTCTATGTCTATTGTTTCATTTGATCTTATGTTTCTGTATATTTAGTTTATTGTGAGTATGTATTGTGTTGTGATGAAAGCCACATTTCCCACTGGGGAGAGTAAAGAAATCCTTGAAGCCTCGACCCCTGAACGCCCCCTCTGCCTGTGTTGGAACACAAGCATTTCCCAACTGGGGCAAGACAGCTGCATCAATATCAGACTGGAGACAGAAAGAGAGGGGGGGAGATGAGAGTAAAGATGGCAATGAAAGAGAGATAGGGGGAGAGAAAGAGGAGGTCAGCGAGGTTCTATTTTTATCTTTCCTGAGTCGTGTCTCGGCTTGAATGGAGGCAAAGAAGAATTGTGTTGAAAGGCCCGTGCACGCAAATTATTTCATAACCTTGGCACACAGCAGGCTGCTGAAAGCCAGTGATTTCAGTATATCAGTGTATAAATGTGTGTGTGTATGTGTGTGATCACGAAGCACTAAGCCATCATCACAGCTTCACTATGACCTCCCCGGAGAGCTGGAAACACATCGCATTGCAACATGTTGTGTTTTACTGATTTGTTTTTTCATGATATCTTTTCGTACCACTCGGACTGCCGCTGTAGTAATGCTTATATTAGAGCGTGTGTATGTTTGTGTGTGTGTGTGTGTGAGCTTAATATATTCTTTTACAGCTTTCTAACATACTTTTTTTTGTCCACCAACCACAATGTCTGTGTCAAACCAAAATCATCCCAGCTACTTCGACTGATGGTAATTTAGCTCCCTGGAATGTCTGTGTGTGTTTGTCTGTGTGTGT
>NC_060159.1:24984471-25047999 GCF_021292245.1 Micropterus dolomieu | reverse complement strand
TCGCTTGTTCTCCATCCACAACAATCCGCTGTTTTTTATGAGTTAATATTTTCAGTACTCCAGCTAATTTAAAATTACTATCCCAGCTGTTTGCCACCTGTTTGCTTTGCGTGCATTTCCTCGTTCTGTCCGCATGCGAACATATATTTCCATTTATGTTGTTGCCGTGCATGGGGCTGCAAAAACAAACAAGAGTTTTGCTCAAGATGATATCAGCGCAGCCAAATCCCTCTCTTACCACCTCTGGAGGTTGTCAGGGACAACTGGATCCTAACTCGTTGTCAATAAACCAAGCGAGGGTACATTTATCCCTGAATTATTCTGGTGTTTGGCTCTATGTAAATACTGTGGTGACCTGTAATTTGAGCCAGTTCAAACTGTTTGACATTCACGTTTATTCAGCACTCAGGACCACAAATTTGCACCGCATTTTGCTGGTGAATCATTTAAATACTCTATGTCTATTGTTTCATTTGATCTTATGTTTCTGTATATTTAGTTTATTGTGAGTATGTATTGTGTTGTGATGAAAGCCACATTTCCCACTGGGGAGAGTAAAGAAATCCTTGAAGCCTCGACCCCTGAACGCCCCCTCTGCCTGTGTTGGAACACAAGCATTTCCCAACTGGGGCAAGACAGCTGCATCAATATCAGACTGGAGACAGAAAGAGAGGGGGGGAGATGAGAGTAAAGATGGCAATGAAAGAGAGATAGGGGGAGAGAAAGAGGAGGTCAGCGAGGTTCTATTTTTATCTTTCCTGAGTCGTGTCTCGGCTTGAATGGAGGCAAAGAAGAATTGTGTTGAAAGGCCCGTGCACGCAAATTATTTCATAACCTTGGCACACAGCAGGCTGCTGAAAGCCAGTGATTTCAGTATATCAGTGTATAAATGTGTGTGTGTATGTGTGTGATCACGAAGCACTAAGCCATCATCACAGCTTCACTATGACCTCCCCGGAGAGCTGGAAACACATCGCATTGCAACATGTTGTGTTTTACTGATTTGTTTTTTCATGATATCTTTTCGTACCACTCGGACTGCCGCTGTAGTAATGCTTATATTAGAGCGTGTGTATGTTTGTGTGTGTGTGTGTGTGAGCTTAATATATTCTTTTACAGCTTTCTAACATACTTTTTTTTGTCCACCAACCACAATGTCTGTGTCAAACCAAAATCATCCCAGCTACTTCGACTGATGGTAATTTAGCTCCCTGGAATGTCTGTGTGTGTTTGTCTGTGTGTGTGTGTGTGTGTGTGTGTGTGTGTGTGTGTGTGTGTGTGTGTGTGTGTGTGTGTGTGTGTGTGTGTTTTACAGCTGACTTCTAGTTCCATTTCTGGTTGTGGTCACATTGAAATTCTGTCCTCTCCTGCTGTTGCAACTATTTAGATTCAAGTAATTCTCCTTATTTTTTACCGGATCATGGATGCTGCATCTGGAAACAGCAGAGAAACCAGTAGAGTTGGTTCAGAAATCAGCTGGTAACACTCCATAATAAAGCAAAATGCCAGAGATACAAGACAAATTAGTATAAACAGTTCTACAACAGTATATAAACTGGGTTAGGAAGTTTTACAATATAAGCTGTAACGTTAAAAAGTCAAGAAAGCAGTCAAATCAGTTCAGAAACCAGTTGTTAATACTCCTCAGTAAAGAAAAATGGCAGATATACAAGAGAAACCAATATGACCAGTTCAACAATAGAATATAAACGGAGACTGCTAGTTTTACAATGTAACATTAGACAAAATAAAACAGTTAGGAAACTCGGACACTTCAAATTAGAAACCAGTCTAACCAGTTCAGCAACACCTTTTTTTTTATTCAGACACAAATCAAACAGAGCTTGATGTCAACTTGAGCCACAGCAACTGGTCACACACTCTGAAAACTGAGGGTTTTATTCACAAAAAGAATGACGTATGTGAAGATATCTAGGTCAAAGTTATCCAAGGAAGGTTAAATTCAAGGGCAACTGCACTGGTTGAAGAGCCTACTTGGAGACCAGAACTGAAGTAACCCCTCAGATAAGAGGCGAAACATCTTCAAGTATCTTCAACCAGCCCACTCTCTGACCTCTGACCTCAAGCGCTTGTAGTTTGCTTGGTGAAGACTTTGGAAAGGACCCGGGCAGTAGTATGTTTTCCATTGTATTGGCTTTGTAAATGGTGACTATAGGGTTAAAGTGCTGCTTTAATGTGAGGGTTTTTACATCTGACTTAAGCTCTCTTTTACATAGTTCCCCGACTTTAGGACAATGTATAAGAACAATTACTAAACATACAGACAAGGCACCGAAGTAGTTTTTATGTTATTGATTGGCCAGGATAGTCACATGACCTCAATTCAACTCTGTGCTCAACATCCACATAGCAGTTCCCACAACAACCAGTTCTTACTCCCAAGTCATCACATATGGACGCATGGTCAAGACCCCCTGCACTCAGAGTCACTGGGAAGACCCTTAGCGCCCTAGTTCAACATACAGGGGGAATCCCTGCACTGCAAAAACTGAGCTCTCCAAAACAAGAGGGAAAAAAGCATTAAAATGGGGGAAATCTTAATTGAAATAAGCAAAATTATCTGCCAACAGAACAAGAATATTTCACTTGCTACTTAAGGCCACAAAACAAGTGAAATTCTCTAACATAAAAGCCGCCTGGTAAGAAGAAATATCTTGTCAGACAAAAAGTATATTTTGCCTTCAATTAAGATAATTAATCTTACTAAGATTTTAGTTTTGCAGTGTGTAGCATCATTTATGAATGCTAACAACAGATGTAGGATATAAAAAACAGAAAAATTCAAGTAAGAACCTGGTTTGGGTGGACAGGTGGGCCAGAAACTGAACTTTCACTCATATTTATTCTTGCTATATTTGACCGTGGAGCCCTACACATCCAAAAACGACTCTAAAGGGAACCCACGGCGTTAAAAAGTGACGCCGAGGGGTCTTGACCAAGCATCCATATGTGACGAGTTAGGAATGAGAATGTGTTGCCCGCAACCGTCTCACGGTCTTCCACAGTGGATGAAGTTCAAAACTCCATCTGTGATGATATTTAAACAGTTCAAAACTCAAAGCTAGTGCACTTGTTAAGTAGAAAGGTCTGTAAAAAGCTAGTATGTGGAACTTGAGTTAAGATTTATTTTTTTGTCAGACCTTTAAATGATGACCTTACTTTTATAATTGCTTAGTTTCAAAGCCAATATGCCATAAAAAATGAACCTGCAGTGCACTGAGCCTCTGACCTCACTGTCTACACATGTTTACAGTAAAAATGTTTTTCACTGTGGAATCCTCTCTGTTTTTAAAATACCTATCTAGGAAGTGGATTTATGTTGTTTTGAGATGCAACATAAAATTGTGGAAAATACTCCAAAGCTGTATGGAGACCATCCAAAGTTTAAGTGTACAACCCTGAATCATCCTGTACATGTGAACTTTAGATGTATTCCGACTATGTGAGAAAAACATTGGTAAGTAGATGAAAAAGTAGCTTTTTAGAAACATTCTTGGCCCAAACACACTGCTCTGTTTCACACTGGTGTTTATGAACCTCACACACTTAATCACACCCAGAAAATCCATGTTACGCAACTCTTGCTGAGCTTTCCGCTGACCTGTTAAAACCTCGGAGGAGTCATTTCAGCTAAAAAAAGTATCTTGGATCTAGTCAGTGTGGTGACCAAGGGAGTAAGTGAGAGTTCGAACGGTGAAGCAGACCAAAGGTTTCATGGAGGGTTCCATTTAGGCCCTGGGACATCCCATCGCACATGAGCAATGAAACCGTATTGTTTAGATAAGAAGCTCTCGGGGAATCTAAAAAACCAATTTGGCCATCAGTGACGCTAAGCTGGTGTTTGGTCACAAACCAAGTCAGACAAACACACTAAGCTTAAATACCTTTTGTTGTCGTAGCTGGGTGCAGCATGGTGCAGCCATGCAGCTCACAGAATTAGGAGCTTCTGTTGCTCTACATCATTAAACTGTGCATTATGCTGCACAATCATGCACAGTAGATCTTAGTGCCAATAGGAAGTGGCCATGTAGGAGTAAAAAAATTGCCTCACTGCTCTCCATTCAAACCCGCGGAGTGGCTTCCTCCATTAATTATACTGTCTATGGTGGTGACAGGTGGGGGATTCTGGGAGGGCTTACCTGTTGGTCTACACGTGCTCAGTTTTGGTTTCGGCAGGAGTCTCGACAGAAGGTGTCCTCACGGGGCCATACTGTAAGAAAACACACAAGAGAATGATGATTTAGTTTGCGAATGTAACCTCTTTAACCCATCAACAATTTAAACTTATCCTATGCACAGTAACTTCCATTCAAATCCCATTCAATCTTATATTCTAGAGGATATTAAAAAGTAAAAAAAAAAAAAAAAAACAGATGTCAGGCTGAATTTTAACGACGTGTATAAAGTGATGCACAACACATGTATCATATTTTTCTTTTGATAAAATGGTGTAGCCATAAAAAAGTTTTAATATTTTAGTCAGCGTATCAGTGTCAGTGTGAACAACATGAAGCTTCAAAGAAGAGTTGGAACAAGCAGATACTTTAAATATTAGATCAGCTAAGATACTTTAACAATCGTAAAACTGAGTGAAACTGTGTGTTAAAAGGGAAATATGTGTTTGCTTATTTTGTGTTTGTGAGTCTTGGATGTTTTTATCTCTGCTGTTTGTGCGTCAGTGTGTGTGTATATCGAAGTCTTTGTGTATATTCAGTTCATTTTATCCTGTGTATGCATGTTTGTGGATTTAAGCAGGAGTTTTGAGTGTGTGTGTGTGTGTGTGCATTTCTGAGGGCATCCGGTCACAGTCAAAACAGGAAATAAACAGGATGTGGTGCAGGAAGTAGTCACCGGAGGTGTGAAGTAGAAACCCCCTCCCTTTTTACTATCACACACACACACATTCAGAAACATACACTAAATAAGTTCTTCAGCAGGAAGAAATGTGTGACGGGGAGGAACTGAGAGAAGAAAAGAAATAGTGAGAGAAAGAAAGAGAAATGGGGAGGGAGGAAGAGAGAAAGAGGGGGGTGAAAGAAAGCAGAGAGGGAGAGAGAGAAAGACAGGGACAGCAAAACAAAGAGAAAGGGGAGAAGAAAGAGAGAGAGTACACAGAGGGGGAGAAAGAGAGCCAGGCAGAGAGGTGGAGAGAGAGAGGGTAATAGAGTTGGGGAGAAAGGGGAAGAGTAAAAAGAAAAGAGGGAGGAGGCAGAGAGAAAAGAAAGGGGGCAATGAGAGAGTGCCAGATAAGTGGGAGAGTGAGAGAGAAGGTAGAGAGAGGAGGTAGAGGGGGAGGACCTGAGAGAGAAAGACGGGGGGACACATTCAGTGTGGGAGAAGGGAAGCAGAGGGGAAGATTAAAAAAAAATACAGAACAAGAGAGTGAGAAAGAGAGAGACAGAGAGAGTGAGAGTGAAAAGCAAAATGTGGAGGGAAGGAAGAGGCAGAGGGGGAGAAAGAGAGATAAGAAAGGGGGAAGTAAGAGAGAGCAAGAAAAATGGGAAAATAGGGGAGGAGGTAGAGACACAAGGCAAGGAGGGAGAAAAAAAGAAAGAAAGAGAGTGTAAGGGGGGGAAGAAGAGATACAAAGAGTGGTGGGGAAAGAGAAAAGAGAATGAAAGAGAGAGAGAAAAAGGAAAGTTCCTTCAACTCATCTGATTTGTCGTTTCTGCCACAGGGTTGGCAGAGAACAGAAACAAACAAACACACACACACACAGAACGGAAAAGGCTAAAACACACACAAACATCAACACATACCGACAACGTAATGGATGGAAAACATCAAAACACACACAGTGACAGAGAAGTTGACAGTCACATGTGACACACACACACACACACACACACACACACACAGTGGGATGGCTGTTTTGACATCAGATTTTTCCAAGTTGTCCTCTCACTCTGATCTGCCAGGACGAAGGCAAGGAAAAACTATGACACTGTTTTTCTGTTTCATGTCTGTCAAAACACACACACACACACACACACACACACACACACAGATGGCGAAGCCAACTTGTGTGTGTTTCCATCCGTCTGAACTGAGCGTTTCCAAAGAGGAAAATGAAGCTTGCTTCTTTTTTTATTGGACTTTTTCTAACAACATGATCACACTTAATCTACAACGCAGCTCTTCTGCATGTTTTACTCATAATCCTGTTACGCTGAGTCCGGTGAGTGATTTCATGACTCAGAGGACATGACATGAAACTGATCAAGTCTGGTTATTGATTATAAAACTACAGTTACTGCTACAGTGGGTAGTGGAATTCATAACCTTTCCAGATGAATCTCAAAAAACAAATGTGTAACTCATACCGCCATGCCAACTACTAGTAGTAATCAACCTTTGACACAAAAGATATTTAAAAGAATAGCGAGATTTAAGGGCTTAACTTGGTTCCACTTACATTAATTATCACCTTACCATAAACATGATAATTGGATGATGGCAGCCGCTGAGAGGATATCATTTGCATATTCCTATACAGTCGCCTTAATCAGTTTAAGATCATTAGTGTGAAGGTAAACATGCTTATGGCAGTCTAATGAAGCTGATGTAAGTTATGTGACACCGCAGGCTTTAAAGGGAGAGTCCATGAATTATTGCTTTTGTAGAAACTGCTTACATCTTGTATGGGGAGTTTTTCTTAGGATGAACACCCAAGTGAAGCAGAGCTTTTCACCACCTCCTCCCTGTTCACTTGCAACTATTACTACAACTTTCATGCAATCAAATCATCCAAAGATAGTCAAGAGTCAGCAAGAAAAATCTGGTTCAAGGTTTTTTACGAAATGAGTTGTTTAAGTGATACAAAGACGCAATGAAGCAAGCGAGGCCACGTCAGCTATTGAAATGTTCTCTTATAACTATGCAGCATTTCTGTTGCCTGATTATGACTTTAGCTCAAAAAATATATATTTTTGAGCTGGTTTTCACAAACCCAAGAATAATTAAAGGATAAGCCATGTTTTCAACGTTTAATGTTCCAGCGAAAGTTGCTACATTTATGTCTTGTTACTCATTGTCACCACCAAGAAAAAGCCCAAATAAGCCCAAACCTTTCTTCCAGTCAGCATTTTGGAGGAGGAACTTCTCGCTTGCAAAAAGTAAGATATGTAAAGCTTCTGATGAAACAAACGTGATGAAAATGATGACACATTTCAGAGTGATTTAAACACTGTAAAAAACTGTTGCAGCAAGGTTTCAGCAGAGATGCCTTGCTCAGTGGCATCTCAAAAGTCATTGCCTTGAAAGGGTTTTCATACTCTGTCGACACATGAATTGAACCAACATTTGACCCAAAGACCATCCAGCTATCACTAATCATTGAACTTTCTCTGCCCTCAATGTAAAATTCATGAACATGTAGCTGGCAATGCTTTTATCACATTCAAATAGTTTTGAATACAGATCTTCTCTTTGTTGAGTGGCACAGTGAGTGTGGAAAGAATGAAGAAAAACTGATGAAAGGAAATACTCAGCAGACAGAGAGGAGATGACATGCAACAAGGTCACAAGTTGGATTCAAATCCACAACATCTGGAATACATGGCTACAGGGTGGGAAATTACCATCAGCCACCAGCCAAACTCTGGCAACTTGTCTGCAACTGGTAGGCTTGTCTACTGGACCCAGTTTTTGGCAGGTAACCAACCATCATTTGGAGTTTGATTCTTTTCTAAGTAGCACATTCGGGTGCCAAAATGAGGAAGGAAGCAAGTGAATTTTGGAATCCGTTAACCACTGCTAGCAGAAAAAAAAGCCCCCTTCCCATCTTTCCTGAAAGTCTGCACAGTGTGCTAGCCAATAAAAGAAAGTTGATGTAAAAAACAAGCTTTAAAGCCACGTGACTTTGTGAAAGCAAGGGATTAAATCCTGCTAATCGCATCCCTCCCCTTCAACATCTTTTCCTACCTTCTTTCCAAACTGGAAGATGGAAAGATCAAGGTAGAGATGAGACACAAAAGGGCAGAGGAGAAACAAATAGGTGTGGAATATTCCTCTGTTGATTTTCCATTCAGTGCAGACTGGGAAGTAAAAATGCCTCCGGGTGAGGAAAAATTTGGACTCTATTCTCATCTCTTCCCTATTCTCTTTTTTCCTCTTCTCTCCTACAGTCAATCTGTCCTCTTTGGCCATTGACTATTTGTATTTCTGCTTGTATCCTTGCTTCTCATCACCCTGTTCTTTGTTGCTGTGTCCCAGCTTTATTATAATAAAACCATTAACGAACCAGGCAACCATGCAAACAACTACCAAGCAACCATCTAACATATCACAAGTAGTGCAACGTCTGACCAGCTAATAAATCCACTAACTTTCCAGACACTTTCAAAACAACTGCACTGTCAACTAGCTAAACAACTCACACATATCATACAAATGTTACAGGACTTTTAGAAGCTGTGACCATCCACTGACACAATTACTCATGAGTTTAACCATTCAAATGATGTGCAAGAGGCTTACAAGTCATCTCTGTCAATATCCAAAAACACCAACATATCCATCCAATCATACCTAAAACTGAAGAAAAAACATTCAAAGTACCTGCAGAACCTTTAACTGTCCAAATAGTTTATTGAACAAAACAGCAACTCTTTCAACCAATCAAGCACAACGCCTATCCATTCAAACCAACAACACACCATAATTGCATCTGTACAATCAATCAAACTCCAAGTTGGGACACGTCAAATCATTTGACATTTCCCAGTATATTCAGAGCATTAAAAGGTCAAAAAGTCAACAAACAAAACAAACCATGAAACAAACAGCCATCCACCAACAAAGTCATATAATGTCTTCACTTAGACTACATCCAACTAACCAACCCAACCAACAAACCAGCCATACTGTGAAGACCTAATTAACCAACACATCAGCAAAACAATATAGTATATCATTAATATTTAACCAACAAAGAGGCTTCCATAAAAAAAAAAATGTTTATGCAAAAAACTGATCAACAAGACTTCATGAAAATCTAAACTTTTCAATTCAAACTAACCAGACAAACCAATTTTTCCAAAACTTTCTTTCCATCTTATAATTCTGAATACAAAGACTCCCAAAACAGTCAGCCTGCAGTCCTGTATCTAAACAACAACTCCTTCAAATCAGCTCAGGGGCATACAATTATACTTCAACCATTGACCACCACATCAAGCAACAAATCAATCAAGTATCTGAAACATCCACAAATTCTGGATAATTAAAATTGGCAGGCAACTCTGAACTTGAATACTGACACATTTCAAGAGTGTATTTCTGTGCTGGATAACTGAAAAATGTGAGAATAATTTTTGGGAATTTATGGAAGTGCTGCACTGTAAAGAGAAGGAAAAGGGGGAAGGAAAATGCCCAGTTTTTTATTCCACTGTTAAGCTGCTCATTATGGAGCCAGACACCACACACACACAGACACACACACACACACACACACACACACACACAGACCACAGAGGAATTTCCGAGTTTCATATAAAACTGATAATGGGATGTGTCCCAGCGGGAGTGGAAAATCAGAGGTGACTTACGAGCCTCCACATTCCAATCTCAAAAACACACTCACCCCATTCCTGAATTACACACACTCAAATACACAAATACACTTACTTTTACACCTATGGGGGAAACAAAACGAGAAAGATGGAGAGACGGAGAAAGTTTGGCCGACAGAAAACAGTTAACTCCTCTAAGTTTCCATGTCTTCACAGCGCCTTTACTGTTTTTCTTTTGTTTTCGGGATAGAGAGAGAAAGGGAGGCAGTCGGGCATGAACAGATAAAGGAATTAAGAATTGAACTTGTGAAGGAGAGAAGGGAAAAGAAAAGAAAAAGAAAGCTAAGTAAAGAAAAGTAGAAGAAAGGGAGGGGGAGGGGTGAGAAGAGGACAATAAAACAGGATGAACGAGCAAAGAAAGGATAGGAGGAAAATATAGAAGGAATTAAATGACAAGAGAAGGAAAGATAAGTGGAAAAAAGTTCTGAAAGAAAGGTAATCAGATGAGAGGAAGACGAAGAGTAGTTAAAAAATCATAAAAAAGGATTAAAAAAGGATGTGGAGAGGGAAAGCATGAGAGGAACAAGAGTAAAGGACTCAAAAAGTGCATATAGAAAAGTTGAGCTACAGAAAACATTTTACTGCAATAAGCAACCATTCATCATTCTTCTTCTCTTCTTCCAAACTTTGTTCCATCATTCCACTTTACTTTCATTTCTGCCTCTACCCAAGTCATGTCATCATCCTCCCATCCTTCCTCCCCTTACATTACTCCTACATTGTCTTCTCATCGCTCTCTCTCCTTCCTCCTCCTTCCTGTTTTTCCCTCCATCACCCCTGTATTTTATCACTCCCTTTATAATCAGTCCTTCTTCTATTCACTCCCATCACCTCATCACCCCTCCATGCCTCTGTAACTTCTTCTATCACACCTCAATCACCCTTTCTCTCCACCCAATCACTCCTACTGTCACTCCCTCACTCCCTCCATAACTTTTAAACATCCCTCTGAAGTACCATCACTCCTTCCACACCTGCACCCCCCCTTCTATCCCTCCTTCCATCTGTCCTTCAGCATCCATCATCTCTACCTCCATCCTGCTCTCTGTTCCTCCATCCTTTTCTGCACTTTTTAATCATTCCATCAACATCCCTCCCTATTCCTGTATTTTTCCCCCTGTCTGCCTCCATCTGTCCATCCCTCTCTCCTATCATCCCTCCATCATGAAGCTCTGTTTGCCAGGCGACCAGAGGCTATGATATGCTGCCACTACCTGCTGTGTGTGTGTGTGTGTGTGTGTGTGGTCCTGGCAGCATTTGCAGCACAGAAGGTATAAGGGGCTTATACCTGCAGAGAGTAAGAGAGAGAGAGAGACGAATGTGGAGTGTGTCGTAAAACTGGACGTCAAGGTGATACAGCCACCTGTCCTGCTTGTGCATCTATGTGCGTGTGTTAAGGATACTAAGAGGAAGCTGGGTTGTGTTTGGTAACATGAGTTTTGTGGTTGAGTTACTACTACTACTACTACACACACACACACACACACACACACACACAGAGAAGATGCATAAATGTAGGTCAGACGCATAGTTGGACAGATAGATGTCAGAGAAAAGGAATGAATGGGAAGAAAAAGACACAAACAGAAATAAAGTTTTACAAGTAACTTAAAACCCTTATCCACTTTATTTTAGTTAGTAGAATATATGTACTCTAACTTTATTACACTCCCAAAGGATTGTTGTATGTAGTGTTCATTACAACTGCTGTCTTCCCAAAGTAAAGGGAGAAATAATTCTCTTCTCTAGACCACACCCTAACAGTATAAAGAGATGTCACATTCAATTCAGGCTCTGTATATAAATACATTACACATATATTTTCTGTATATATTATATATTCTGGGGTGTTTTCAAACCACAAATAAATGTTGATCTTTAAAGATAACAAAAATAAAAAGTGTGTTTAAAATGTAATTAGTTTTGTGAATCCTTAAAATTCAATTCTAGTTTATAACAATTTGGGTCGTACTTTTCCAACTTGACTATCAATTAATTATTAATTAGTCACCAAGCTAGCTGCTAAGCTACTAATGCAGCAAAGTCACCAATGAGAAGTCAGCTGGACAAACACAAGTAGTCATATGAACCGTTACAGGTTGTAATTAAACCCCTGGGTTTAGCTAAAGGTATTTGGAAAATAAATGTTTTCTTATTCATTGTAAACATCCATCACAGCTTACAGATAAATGTCCTCGCTAAATTTTGGCCTATTGCGCTTGTTGTTAGTTGTGCCACAGGTGTCCTGTACAAGGAGGGATTATTACCGACATTCCAGGTACACTCACTTTCAGTTTGATCTCCTAATAAAGTGGTTTAGATAATGGATAAACTGTTGGCTTGTTGACAAGCTGCTACTGTAAAGTCACTACAGGACTATTGCATCGAGGCTATGTTATGGCACTGATAGAAAAAACAGACAAAACAAGAAAAGTTTCACAAGTTACATGCCATTTCCTGTGCATTGGAAGCAGCAGCCAGACAGACTTTACCAAGCAACTGCAACACAGTGTGCACAAAAATAAAGCAGATAGTGCGTGATGTTCTCTGTGATGGACTATGTCTCTGCAGGATGATTTTCATATTGTACGCAAATGAATAGGCGCTGACGTGGAAGCAGAGAACAACATATTCCGACATCAACAATCCCACAGAATACAGTTCTTTGGAAAGTTTTTAGCAGCAATGTAAAGTGAAGGCAAAGTCTTTTTGCACTAAATGGGCTGAAACATAAAACAAATCTCAAGGTCCTCAAGGTTAAATCATGAGCACATTGTTAGCTGAAGCTGTTAGTGCTAATCTAACTTCCCCTTCCTTAATTAGACTGTTACTTGGAACCTCTGCTAGCTCTGCATAAGAGGATCTTTCTGGGAAGCAAGATCTCAGAAAATTCCCATCTTCAGAGTCACATCTCCATAAAAAAACAAACAAAGCCCATTTAAATGTTATCTCTGCTGAAGTAAAGTGATCAACTGTGGCCTCAGACACACATCGCCTACTCACCCGACTCCAGACCATCGCACAGCGCGTGCACGTACACACACAAAAAAAAGCACACACGTGCACAGCAAACGCTCACGTGCACATACCAGGGCAGAAGCAGCACACTTCACTGTCTGAGAATTTGTGAATGGAAAAATGGTTTAACACACTTGGCGGACAGGCAGGACTTCCTACGCTCCTTTCTAAGAGGACTGGAGGAACTGATTGTCTGTCAGTCTATTAGTCTTCTGTCTGTCTGCATGTCAGTCAGACATGTATTTGTATATCAGCCTTATCAGTCTGTCTAAATGTTTGACTGTTACTGTCTGCATGTCTGGCTGTTTTGGTTGTCTTTATATAAGGCTGTCTGACTTTTTCCATTTGGCTGCCTGTCTTCCTATCTGTTTTTCTTTTTGTCTGTCTGTCTTTTTCTGTTTGTTTACCTGTCTGTCTGAATGTCAACTTGTCTGTCTGCCTCTGTTTTTGTTTGATTCTCTATCTGCCTGCCTGTCTCCTTGCTTCACAAACTGTCTGTCTGCCGGAAAGCCCATCTTATGTTTGTGTCTATCTGTCACTTTATTCATCTTTCCATCTACAGTATTTGCTGAACTGTCTGTCAGTCTTTTTCTGGAAAAAGAGACAGACAGCTGCATCTTTTCCACTGTCTCTGTCACCAAATCCAGACTGACTTGAACTATTATGGTATATGAAAATCAAAGTAAGTGAACCATAAGTCAACATTAATCAGGGTTAAAAGACACAAATGACCTGAAACTGGATCAGGCAAATTTCAAAATAAAAGTATTTCCAAACATTAGACTCACAGGACAGACACAGTTTACAGAGAGAGAAACAAACAGAGAGAGGAAAATAAAAAAACAGAGAAGATGAGGAAACAACGCCAAGAGAAAAACAGAAAAAAGAGAGAAAGAATGGATATGAGGAAAAAAATGAGATGAAAGATGACGACAGAGGAGAGACTGATAAAGGAGATGAGATGAGAGGAGGAAGAAAATTAGCAGAGGAGAATACTGGAGGGGGAAGAGGAGAAGCAAAGTGACGAAGAGGCCAGAAAAAGACAAAAGACTGAAACGTAGAAAAGGCGAAAACATAGTTGTTGAAGTTGTGAAAGAATGAAATGAAAATGTAAAAGCACGACAAAGTACAATAAGAGAAAAAAGACGACAAGGAATCGCTCTCAAGGTCACTGTTATCGCACCTCTTTGCTGGCTGTGTGTATTTCTGTGTGTGTGTGTGTGTGTGTGTTGTGTTTACTAGAGTAATGTGTGGTACAAGGGAGGCCCCAGCAGCGAGGTAGACACGGAGCATATAAACAAACACACACACACAAACACACACAGTTCAATCTGTTTTCGAGTAAAGCACTGTTCTGATGGCGTAAAACGACCAACATCCCGTGTGTGTGTGTGTGTGTGTGTGTGTGTGTGTTGCAGTGGCAGCCCTCGGTTAATGGAGGGAACTGACACCACTGTGTGAGACAGTCAGCTGTCCAGTGTGTATGTGAATGTGTGTAAATGTGTGTGTGTGTGTGTGTCCATTAACAACAGCACCCTGGGAGAGAGTAGAGGGTGATGAGGGATGAGGGTTTGAGTAGATAGACAGACAGAGATACGTGGATGGATAGATAGAGAAAGAGTGAGAGAGAGAGTAAAAGAAAAAGGCAAATTTCTGATTAAGTATCTTATGTCACAGTTACCCTTGTCACACACACACACAAGCGATTACCACACGCTGTCATTCGCGGCTGCTGCATTACCACGACAACAGCGGACGAGGACATCCCCCCTGCTTGGTTGCAATAGACACAAACACACGCACAAACGCGCACAAATACACTAACAGGAATACACCCCCTTAACAGAGAAAAAAAGAAGGCATCACAAAGAAAAAAGAAACAATCCATACATAAGGATGATAGATAGATAGATAGTAAACCAACTGTAAACCAACCTGGCCGGCTCTCCCTTCCTATTACCGAAAGCATTCCTCTGTGTTCACACTCCCTCCTTCCAATGCCACGGTAACGTCCGACCCTCTCACACACAATTTCTCTCTCTCTCTCTCTCTCTCTCTCTCTCTCTCTCTCTCTCTGTATCACATACACACACACACACACGCACACACACATGCACTCAAGTTTAAACTCCCATTACGTCCAGTTCATCAGCAGCCATCCATTCATCCATCCGTCCGTCAGCCTGTGTGTTTACATCTGAGTGTGCTCACTCATTCACTGGGCAGGCATGTGTGTGTGTGTGTGTTTGTGTCTGTCGGGAGGTGTATGTGTGTGTGTGTGTGTGTGTGTGTGTGTGTGTATAGCAGAGTGGGAGCCCTAGAGAAACACTCTCTTGCCACAGGAGTAAAGCCCAGGCGTGACGCAGAGCCAGAAATAGATGGAGGGGCCGCGGCTGGGGGAGAGGCGCCGGGCCAACACATATGGCTCTTTTGCAAGGACATACTCGTACACACATACACAAAACTTAAACACACATCTCATTGAGACTTGAAAACTTTGATTCAGTAAAAGGAATCAAATGTAAATTGGATGTGTGTGTGCATGTGTGTATTTAGTGTTTGTACAGAGTGTTTATGTATATTTAATATGTATTTTAAACTGCTGTAGTTTTAACACACAACCAAACAAATATATAGTTAAACAAATAAATACATTACTAAATCAACAACTCTTCAGTTGTAATTGCCAGAGATCTTCAAAGGTTTAGTATTTAGTACTTCTAAACAACCCAAAAAGGACCCATGACTAGCAAACCTAAACCCAAGATGGACCCATCTATTATACAAAAACCACACAGAGCTGAACAGACCGAAGTCCAAAAACAGCTTGTTGCCCTTTTTATGCACAGCCCCCCAATTTAAGGGACAATGTAGTAGGATAATAGTTCTATTCACAAAGCAACTACAAGGAGCTTTTAAAAGCCTTAAAATTGTTGAATAGTCTTGACTGGCCACGTCAGTCACATGACCTCCGTCCATGTTTCACCTGCTTACTTTGTGGCCCATGAAATTGGAGTCCATATATAGAAAGGGATACGATTCCTACACGGTTCATCTAATGTGTATGTAAACACACTCCTACTAAAGATCACTGTCCTTCTGCTTACATCCTACAACACCCTTAATGTAACCGGCACAATCAACAACATGATCAAGCTGACGGAGTACTGCGTTGTGTTTTTCTGAATTTGACTAAACACAGAGCTTGTGTTCTCTTATCACCTTATCGGACTATTGCATGCTGTTTTGTCCAAAAAAATATTTGTGCCAGACTTATAATTTTAGTAAAACCTGAATCAAAACTGAGCTGCACCTCAAACCTGTTTCAGGTCAGGTCCTCAGGTACCCTTAAAAGGTACATGTGGTGTTTAGCTGTAAACAAAAACAAAATGTTTCAACATTATAAGTTCTGTATTGTTTACATCCATGTCTAATAGCTTGCAGTCTTCTTCTTCCCTTCCTTTGTTGATGCATTGCTGTGTTTCTTGACACATTAGTGCCACCTGTAGATCAGTAGTGTAGTGTGAAACCATTGGCAGGACTGTGTATCTTGCTTTCTCGTGTGCGTGCACACCCATTCATAAGTTAACTGCTCCACATATGTTTTGCTACTAGAGGTACAAAACTCCACAGTTTACCTTAAGACCTGTAATAAACACATACATATTTATGTATTAAATCATATACAGTATTGCGCAGGTATAAATGCACACATGATATGTAAGAACAAACACACATGCAACCACTAATACACACACACACAATACAAAAGAAAACTCACCAAACACAGTCATGGACACACATGTGATATGATCACAAAAGTATCCACACACTTCCAAAAGATTGTTGTGCGTGTACACCACACTCACTCACTCCCAGTGTCTCTCCCTGCTTATGGGTGTGTGTGTGTGTGTGTGTGTGTGTGTGTGTGTGTCACTGACACTGGGGCCCGCCCTGTTGTGCATTGAGAATACTAAACATTGATGCATTTGATATTCATTTCATATGAATAATTTATTCATATATGCACAAAAGGCCAACCTCAGGTCTATTATGGCATGTACTTTCTGTGTGTGTATTAGTGTAGCCTGTGTGTTTTCGTGTGTGTACGTGTGACACGATGCAGAATATTTGCAAATCTCAGCACTCTGCAGCCTGCACCTGGTTTAACACTGATGTAAACACTATGCATTATGTATCACACACACACATACAGATGTACATGTGAAGCCTGCTACCAATAAATAGTCCCTCTACTGTTTAATTTCACATGATACAATAAGTGTTACATTTTTAGATCATTACTTATAATTTAACTAACTAGCAAACAATAGGTTTGATAAAGTCTGGGCATATATTTTCTAACTAGGCCAGAGAGCTGTATGTTCTCTCCTAAGCATTTATAATTCACTACTTTATTGTTGACTATAAGCGATCACATAACACTCATAATGTCCACACACACACACACGCACACACACACACACACACACACACACACACACACACACACACACACACAAACAGAATGGCAACTGCTGGTTATGAAACAGCTGTTGAATTGAGGGTTCTGTATGTATCTGAGCCGTGAGAGTGTGGCTTACATAAATACTTGATAATATCTGGATTGCTCTCAGCCTGAAAATATATAATCCTTCTTGTTAGGGAAACTCGCCATGGGGATGGAACGAGAGAAAAGACGGAGAAACAGAAACGGAACGGAAGGAAGGATCGAGGAAGAAAGAAACGTCAACTGTCAGCCTTTTGATGGATACAAGAATCGATTGAACATTATTGTCCAGCTTAGAAACTCAATATGAGAAAACATGTAGATAAAATTGCCTGACAATGAGACGTTATTGCATATTCATTTTATGTCATTCATTTAACCTAACACTGTGTTCATTTTTGCTGATTCCTTGTTGGAAGAGGTTATTTTGTTTTGGTTTACATTACATTTATTTATTTAGCCAACGCTTTTATCCAAAGCAACTTACAATTGCTGTATATGTCAGAGGTCGCACACCTCTGGAGCAACGAGGGGTTAAGTGTCTTGCTCAGGGACACATTGGTGGATGTGTCACAGTGAGGAATTGAACCCAGGTCTCTGACACCAAAGGCATTTGTCTTATTCATTGCCCCATCGCCACCCTTAAATATCAGTAGCAATTCATTTTTGGTTGATACGGAAGTTTCCAAATTCATTCTTAGCAGCAGTTAATGTGTTGCACATATATAGAAAAAATAGGCTACGCAATCTTATTTCTGTAAGTCGACTCTAAACAACCTGTGTTACCACATCATCCACACTTGTCGAACTTCTGTGGCCATGCATTGAACGCAACTTCAGATGTATTTGAATCAAGACTCTAGGAACTGAGCTGGGCTGTGAAGCGATTTTGACCTAGTGACTATTACAACTTCTGCATTCACCATGTGATGCACACTGTGAAACAAACAGTTTGGAGAAAACAGAGGAAGAGAAACTAGTCAGCAAGGCAGTGAACAACTGAAACTACAAAAAGCACCACCTAGAGAATTCAAATTGCATTAACAGCTGCGTTAAGGGAGGTGAAACACCACCAGTAAGAATAACTAAGAACTACTTAAATTAAGAACTAATGGATCATGACTTATAACAGAGTAAAAGGGGATGATGCGATGGATGTGTAGGGTTTATGGAGCAGATGACTTCAGGTTAAGATGGAGGATGCAGAGCTGATGTGATTTGGATCCCGTAATCTAACTGCTGAATGGAGGCCGTTTGTCTTTTGTAGCCATTACAAGCTTCTTCTTTGTTAATGGGGAATATTAATTTCCTGTATTCCATCTTTACTGCATTAATATTTGATGATTAAATATGGCTAGAAGCGCCTGATCCTCATCCACAGCCGGGCTCTGTCTCGGTCTTTGTCTCTCTGCCATTTTACTTTTTGTCTTTCCAAAAAGTGTTTTATTTCTTTTTCCCATTTGCCTCTGCCTGGTGTTTTAGTCTCTTACTTGTTACAATTTCATTCTGTCAATCTCTCATCCACTAGCCCTCAAAATGCATTCCTTTCATTTTGCTTGTCCTAATTTTTCCTTTCCATATCTATATTTCAATCTTTCTCTATCTTTGAATTCCTCTCTGTCAGTGTTTTCTTCTTCTCCCCTCTGTCCTCCTGCCCTTAGCCTGGTTCAGTCTGGTTGTTGCTGACCAGATCCCAAGCCTTGGTTTCAGTTGTTCCCATGAGTGACAAGATGACACGTCTGTCTTCAGCCAACAACAACAACCCAACAGTTGTTTTAACACATTTGATATCCAGCAGCCAGTTGTGGGTGGATTTGAAAACTCAGCACGAGGCCAGCAAGAACCAGTAAAGCTGATTTTGTGTAGAATTCTTTTTGGGGGGTTTGCAACCAACCAATCAATCAATCAATCAATCAATCTATCTATCACACAAGCTATTGCTAATGTGTTTTGAGTGTCATTTTCAAGTGACTCAAGTCTTAATGCAAATGAGGGTCAGCCCTACTCTAATCCAGAGGGTGGTGGAAATGCACCTGAAGCTGTTTAGTAACTAAAGACACCAAAAGAACTTCTTCACTTAAGAAGTTAAGTTACAACAACAGTTCAGCTAACGTTAGGTGGCTAACACCTGCCTGTTGACTACAAGTGACAAATGTCTTGCTCATATTTACGGATTCTCACTCTGACCGCTCTCTCACCCACATGGATTATTAAGTGGTTGCACTGATCTGGGATCAGATAAATGCTACCAAAGCTCAGTGCGCCTATTGTATGATTGTGTGCGTTGAAATCGTGGGAGCCGTTTTCTTTCTGTTGCTTTATCTGTGACAGAAGAAATGCTAAGTTCTGTTTCATTTTATCTGACGTTATCACAGGGGACAGATGCTGTTAATGAGTATTTCCACAGACAGCTTACTGGTGAAGTTATACACGAGAACAGTAAAGACTATGCATCTTGGAGAGGCAGATGTATTTACACCTGTTAAACATCTGGCTGGAATTCATCTCAAACAACCACCACAGGCACTTTGGGCAAATCATTTTTAATCCGTCTTGAATGCTTCTTGGATGCTTTTTGACACCAGATAGCTATCTGATCCCCCCAAGACACATGATGACTAAGTCTCTTCTCTCTTACACCCACTTCTCTTCTTTTTGTCTCTCTTTCTTTGCCTTTACACACCAATCAAAAGTCTTCCTTAATGTAAAGTAGCAGTTCACTGGTTAGCTGACAAGCACACACAAGTTCTTATACAGACATTAAGATACCCACACGTACACATACCTGCATGCAAACAACCGAGAATGCCTGCAAGTGCCCACATGTGAAGTGTTACACACACACACACACACAAATATCTACACACTTAAAATGCACGGGCACACACAACTGTGAGTGCTACACACATGCACACACACTTTTATAGACAACAGAAAGCAGTTGTGAGGTTTGTTCACTCCACAGCAGAGTTTCCCTGCAGCAAAGCACCATGGGAAACACGGCATGGTCCTGAAACAAAGTGTTTCCCTATACCCACGGGACATTAAGAAAACCTCGAGCTGCGGCGGTGGTGTCTCTTTTAAACTGGACATTGAGCACATATGAGCCATAGTTCAGAAATATTGAGGAATAAGCAAATAAAATTATGTACTTTGTGTTATTTGACATATTTCTGACCAGTATTGGGATTTAAATAGCAATTTTATTCCATGAATTAAAATTTGGGCTACCAACTATCTAATAGCTATTTTAGTACTACTTTATTCTGTTTTTATGCTTTGGCACGTTCTTTTATCAAAGCACCATGCCGATAAAGTTTCATTGAACTTAACTGAGAGAGAGAGAAAGTGAGAGGGGCCACGTTAGCCTACAAGCCACAGGGGGACCCAGTTGAGTGTTATACAACCAAGCCATACCAGCACACACACACACACACACACACACACACACACACACACACACACCAGCCAGCTGTCCCTAATTCCAGCAGTGAAAACTATCTTTGTCTATTTGTCTATCTCTGCTTCTCTTTTCCTCTCTCGTCCACTATCTCTGAGTCAGACTGTATCGCTGTCATATCTCTCATTTTGTCTACTCATCGACACTAAATGGCCAAAAGTATGCGGACACCCCTGTCTGTTTTTCATGCTTTGCGCTGGGCTCCTTATTTCCAAATAAGGGAAATATTAATATTCCAGCATAGAATGATATTTTAAACACTTCCAACTTTGTGTCAACAGTTTGTGGAAGCTCACTTTCCTGTTCTACATGACATGAGAATGCCCCACACAAAGAAATTTTTTCCTCTAGTTTGGTTTGGAAGAACTTTACTGGTCTGCACAGACCCCTTACATCATCCCTATCAAACACATTTGGGATGAACTGGAACACCGACTGTGAGCCAGGCCAACATCAGTGTTGGATCTCACTAATTCTTTTGTGTCTGAATGGGAGCAAATGTCTGCAGTCTGGTTTAAACACCAGGTGGAAAGTCTTCCCAAGAGAGTGGAGAATGTTGTAGCAGCAGATTAATGCCAGTGATTTCGGAATAAGATCTCATATGGATGTAATCTCGTGGATGTCCATACACTTTCTCTTTCTCCACACACACTCTCCCATCACTTCACACCCTCTTTCTTTGTCTCTGTCACCATGTCACTCTGCAAGGTTTCATGTTGCTCATGGCACCAGTCGCCCCCTGGGGGTGGTACAATATGCGTACACACCCACGCACAGAGACACACACTCTACTCGACTTACTCGAAAAGGCGGTGTTCATTAATAGAAGTCTTGTAGTGTGCCTAGGGGTCTTCCCACTCATAACAAGGGTGGCACACACACACATACCCGTATGCCAACAACCTTCCCAGCAGGCCAGGTGAAGATTAAGTACAAATCCTTGAGTTCACCCTCATTAAAGAAACTGCTGCCTGCCTCTCCAACACACACACACAACATACAACACACACACACACACAGCAGTAGCCAGCTGCACAGGTACAGCTGACAACAGCGGCTGACGTCAGCTCTTAAAAGGTTACCACAAACGTGATTACTGATTACAAAAAACACAGTGTTTACCCCAAACTTCTGTTCATTAAAGTTAACAAGTCAAACCTCAAAACAGAAAGGTTATCCTCGACTTTAATTACAGAAAATCAACACAAACTCAAATCCTTCCAAATTCCTTATTACTGCAGCAGAGAAGTAACACCTGTGACATGCTGCCATAATATAAGCCATGTGTAGATAATCATAGAGGAGCAAAGAAGGACAAAGAAGAGGACTTACTTCTGTTTAGCAGAATTCTGTTTTCACGTTACAGACACAAGCCAATTTTTCACCCAGTGTTTCCAATAAACTGTGCTGTATGTCGGTAATTTTGCTTAAAATTGGCTAGAATCTTTTAAAAATTAAAACTTTTTATTTGACACGTTGAAAAATGTTTAGTTGATGCGAAGCCCTGCTCTTTCTTCTAGCTGTTGAATTTGACTTTTTTACTTTCTTTAGTGTTTCTGAAAAACTGAATGTTGCTGTGGTTTTCTGTTAATATTCCAAGAAAAAATGGCATCTCTAGCTGTATTAGAGAGTTTAATTTGTGCAGATCCTCTTTTCTCCTAAGAAAAAGAAAAAATTTCGTTGGCATGTAATGACATGAGTTCGAGCCGCTAGCATGCTTTCAAAGCCTTGTGGACAACCTGTACATTTTAACTTAGAGTTTTAAGAAAATGTGTTTGGCGTGGACTAACTCACTACTACTACCAACTAACTAATAAGACAGGGGCCATTTCCTGCATTGGCTTATTTTGTTCAAAATCTGGCACAGTTGGGCTGATGTACATGCCCCATAGTTGGCCTACCTTCAAAGGGCGTTTAAACCAAGGAGTCCATAAACTTTGGTTGCCAAACATGGCCCAAAGCTGGCAAAAGTCCTCTTAAATATTCTGATAATCAGCCTCAAATCAATCCACAATTTAACCAGCTGTTGCAGCAATAAATGGGCCAGATTAGACAAACCTTTGGTGCCACTGGTGCCAGAACAAAGCCAAGTCAATAATCAGAATATGCCATATTTAGTTTATTGTTGTTCCTGTTTTTTTTTAACCTATTCATTAGCCAAAGACACATTTGCTTTATGGTTAGTGAACAATAATGTTTTTATGAATCTAAATCCAAATCTGAGGAGGTTCAGTCTAAAACAATACATTCATTAAATATTTTTAAATGGCAGATTTGAAGATATGTTCACATCAAGCTACATTAGCTAGCAGCTTTAATCCATGTATGAATAATACAATAGTCCTCATCCATTATGTTTGAACCTTAGTGATCTGTTTGTTTTTCTGTCTCGCTGTGTGTCGTCCAGCCCAGGCTTGCCCCACAAAGCTAAAATTATGCGGGGCTGTCCCCACTGACGCTCCAGCTATGTGTCCTTTTCACAGACGCTACTTTGGTCCCAGAGTCATCAGGAATATCCAGTTTAGTGTTACACAAGCAAAACTATGCCAGCACAAGCGCACACACACATACACGCAGAACTGTCAATCAGAGCTGACTGAGACAAACTAACCCACCAGCCTAAATCTGCTGGTGATTTTTACAGTTTTACCAAATACATGCTGAAAAGAATGGTACTCCAAATGACTGTGGGTATCTGTAGAGAACCTTAACCAAAATGGCTGTTTAGCAGAGTTGATCTGGCATTAAAAAAAAAACTGATCAGAAGCATCGTTTTGAATCACAAGCCTCTCCAGGAAAGGATACAATTTTGGAACGATTACTCAAAGTGCCATTTAATTTCTGTCTCATTTGAGTAAAACCTTTTTTCAACATACCCTGGTATTACATTCAGCGCCAATTGATGCTTTTAGGAGCAAATGGTAAGAGGGAAAGCTGCTTTCATCCATTTCAAAGATGATTTTCGGTGTCATTTTCATGTATTCATCCAGAGTGCTGAGCTCTTTCGTATACCTGTCAAAGGGACGAGTTGAGTGGAAATGTAGGAAACTGAAATCTATCAGGAACACTACAGCTTGGAAGGACGGAGCTGTTTAATTATAACAATTTTAATTTCTATTAACGGAATACTCCCCAAGCTTGGATCTGTCCAAAGTAAAATAAATTCACCTGCCAATACATCTAAAGCTGAATAATTAATAAAATTTACTAATCTGGCAACCCACGCTGTAGCCAGAGACGCAGCAAAGGAGTAGTGGGCAGATGAAACCTTCTTTACTCTAATTGCCTCCCGTCTTCCACTCCATACTAAATACACAGAACGAGAGTGGTATTCATCTTCTCGTTTTAACTCTCAGAGAGAAAGCAAATACTGCAAGTGTATTAATCCAAATGCAGAACTATTTCATTAAGGTAACCAGGATTGAACTTGCACAGGTACTGTATGTTTAAAGTGTGCCAACTGAGGGTCAGAAATAAACAAATAAAGCCAGATTAATTCTTCCTGTTTGCATTTCGGAAGATATCACTGTACCTCATTCTGTAAATCAGCACAAGCAAAAACCTAATAAAAACAACATCAGTTATCTTGATCCTGTCTGACTCGGTCTGAAGCGCTGAGAATTTTGTTGGTTTTTGTAAAGAAACTTTACAGATGATCTCACACAGCAATAGAAAGTCACATTAGGAACAAATGCATTTTCTTTTATTAGATATTTTGGTGGAGAAAAGCGCAGAAATAAACGTAGAGTCTATGTTTATTGTTTCAAATAGAGACATTTAATCGTCATAACACTAGCTCAGATAAAATCTAAAATGGGAACATAATGATGGCACTTTCCAATAAGTGGGTATTTGAATTTTTTTGTTTTGTTCAAAACTATGCTTCAAAAAATCTAATTGGACGCGCTGAACAGCATTTTGTTAAGGCACTCTTGCTCTCTCTTCCCCTGAGCTGACAGGAAGAGAAGCTGCCAGGCTGGCTCTGTATGTGCTTGTGTCAGTCAGTCAGCCAGCGGTTCGTTAACTAATTAGTGAGCTCGTTTATCTCATTAGACTCTGATTGATCTGCCAACTGATGGACTGGCAACTGAGCGGCCTGTGTGTGTCTGGTGTACGTCAGATGGAGCGGGCTAATCGATATTAACAACACAGGGAAGAGTTTAACTGTTACGCAACCTTATTATCTGGCAGCGACTGCACAAGGGAGGAGGGGCAGGGGATTCCAGTGTTACACCAATGTCACCAGAAGGGCAGCCGTCCTGTTAGCAGCAGGAAATTAGCTCAGATAGCACGGATAGCTGGCTGTAAGATGGTATCTGATGGTCAGGATAGTACATGGCTGGATTCACACAACTTTCAACTGTGTGACAACCTGCTACACACACTGTGTCACACACACACTCACACACACTGTCACACCCAGTAAGAAGATAGTGGGATTTAGAAATACAGTACAATAAGTTCTCAATTATTGTAATTGGTCATTTTTTACGTCCATGACATTTTTTATGTTGATAATACTTGTATCATTTAATATCAAAATATCAATATCAAAAATAATATCAGTCCAACATTCATATTACTTTTCAAGGCTGATCAGTTAGCCAATCTCAAAACCTTGAATTGATTAATCATTTATTACCAAATATTCGCAAGTTCCAGGTGCATCTCTGATGTACGTTGTTACAGTTAAATCTGTTGGTCTTTGCTATATCCTCCAGGTCTAATTGTTTAATTTAAATATCACTCCCATCCCTCAGACACACAAGTTTCCCTTGTGATTTACATACAGGTTACATAATGTATGGAGATTCTACTAAAGCGACTTGAGTTGCCATCCTGATTTTCTTTGTTCAGAGGTTAGATGTTTTGTAGAGCTCAATTTTGGTTTGCTTTTTTCCATTTAAGCTGCTTCTGTTTGGCAGAATCCGACCTCGCTTACTTCCCCCTCGGGAAATTAAAGAAGGAAAAAACAAACAAATAAAGGAGTGCTAGTCAAAAGATGAGGAGTCACCCTCGGCTTTCAGACAAAAACAAAACAGGTTGTTTACCACCAGAACTGGGATTTGGGATCCAGGCACCTGGAAAACTTGAAACATACATGTCAGGAAATCTTTATTAAGGCAGCGTGGGAACACTAATATTTCAGCCTTTATTTCTCCGAGGGGGAATTCCACACATTCCCACCTGGGAGCTGCCCAGTATAACCGCAGCTCTGCACTGCTGGGAGCTAACAGCTCTACTGGGAAAGGTTGGGAGCTGAACCAGCGACCTCAGAGTGCCAAGCCTGCTTCTACAAGCTGTGCCACTGTGGCCCTTTACAGAACAGAAAATAGAGCCAAATAAAGTAGCTAAGTTTAGCTTAGAAAAAATGTCTCTTGCCTCATTAGTGACTACTGTTTACAACACTTTCTGTGTTACGCAGTTTCTCAACCCTGTATACCAACCATGGATGCTTTATGTAGAAACCAAGAGAATTTCAAGACTCAGAAACTAACAAGACTGAGAATATTTGCTTGATTAAAAAAGTGGCTAAACTTGGTTAAACTTAATTGCGTCTACTGGATCAATAAATAATATTGATAGCAAGTATACAACAGACATTCTCACGCTTTTTAAAAGGTAAATACAGAAATTGCAACAATTCAATCCCACTTTCTAAGTGGTATGTACTCTTCATGTGTACTCGATCCTAGATCTGAAATCTCCCACATGACTTGAAGGCAGCATAAAGCAAGAGGATCCTTGTTATGTTGATCAAAACAAAACACGAAAATAGGCGAAAAGGGGCATTCAACCAATTTTACATATGAACTTCAGTTTACTCTTCACAGAGAGTTCAGCCTGTAAAGAAAAGTTGCATAATGGCTCTGGAAGGAAGTCATCAGGGTTATTTCTTCTTTTGAGAGAAACGACATGGGACTGAAGCACCCGAGAAAATAAGTTGCATTATGGCAGTTTAGGTGCTTGACCTATATTTGAGACTAAAAATCAGAATATTTCAGGCTCTGCTGATTTGATTTTGACAGTTATTTTCTTAATCTATCTAAATTGCTGCAGCGCCCCTTTAAAGAGGTTCATCTGAACAGGCTTTGGAGTGTATTGTAACAGTGTCTTACTGTAATGTAATGCACCATTATACATTAGACTAACATACTGACTGTATGCCATCAGAGACAATAGATTATTTAAAATAATATAATGGTATTCCAAACAATTCCTTAAAACAGTTGTAGCTCTGCAAGTCAATGTCTGTAGCCCTTCTTACTACATGTGCTCCGTTATGATATCCTGTAACCTGAGTGTACAGACACCAGGCACTGGGGGCACTTTTGATGAAATGTTCTGATGAGGTGAATGCAGGTAAAAGCCATAACCTTCATTGATTCCTGTTATTACATTTATATCGACCGCAGAGGAGAAAATGGAGATAAAAGAGAAGCAGATGAGTTTCAAGTTCAAAGTTTCAATCTTTGAGATACGGTAGTTGCAACACATTCTCACTTCCGACTCGCCATATATTGAGACTTGGTCATCATGACCCTTTAGTGTCACTTTTAAGGCTCCGCGATCAAGTTAGCAATGATTAGCAACAACAAATGTGTAACGTCCGGTAAAGATAGCAGCAATAAATATGCAACGTCCGGTGAGGTTTTCAAAATAAAACGCTAGCGTTTCGAAACATCACCATTTTGAAACGGCGCGTTATTAAAGTCCTGAAAAGCTGCAGTTTGGTTAGGTTTAGGCACAAAAAGTACATGGTTGGGTTTAGGTAACAAAACTACTTGGTTAATGTTAGGAAAGGATCATGGTTTGGGTTTAAATAACTACGTACGTCAGTTAACACATAAGTAACGTCACTTCCATGACTAACGCAATTTACGTAACTCGCCTAACTTAAATAAAAAATGTTAATATTGAGTTTTTGTTTCAAACTGGACACGAACCACAGTCTCCTGATTCAAAGTCTGGTCTTCCAACCACCTCCTTACTCTGCCTTTTCTGTTAAATTACATATACTTACTTTTCCCCTCAAAAACTGACACTATGGGGCTTCCCCCAATGCCTTGAAATATGACGCTATAGGGATCCCCATTGCGTTACAAAATGGGTCTTGACCATGCGTCCATATGTGACCAGGGAGTGAGAAGGGGTTGGTAGTTGATATTTCAAAATAAATAAGACTGCAACATCAGGAGGATGTTTCAGTATTTTGCAATTTCAGAATTCACACACACACACACACACATTTCCTAGTTCTGACTGCTCGTTGACCTTTAGCTTTCCCTGTGACGCAACAGCTCAGGGAGGGCAAGGGGAGGCCAAACTGTAAAAATCTGGCTTTCCTCCTCTACAAACACAAACACACACATACACACAACTCACAGCTTCCTGCATTGCCACTGCACCATTCAGCATCAAATATGCATCAAATTATATAAGAGAGGCTCTTATGTAACGGTCTCTATCCCCTTCCATACCCCAGTGTGTGTGTGTGTGAGTATTTTCATGCTGTGGTCTATGGCTAATGAAGCCATCTTTGCAGGGGGAAAACACAGAAACAGAGGGAGAGAAACAGGAGGAGGAGAGAAGGGCTAAATATAACTCCTCTGGCCCTGAGCAGCTTCTGATAAACAGGAGGAGAGGAGAGGAGAGGAGAGGAGAGGAGAGGAGAGGAGAGGAAAAAGGAGCATTGCTTCCTTGGAAGCCAAATACAACAACATGTCATTGACGTTAGAGATTTGTGTTAACAGACACAACAGTGTACTTCTATTTTTATCATTTGTATATCCAGGGAAAGTTCACATTCACCTAGTCATACACATTCACCTAGCAGCTTTCAACTGTTCCCAGTCCTGGTCCAGGGATTCAAACCAGCAACCTCTAAATATTTATCCTGCATGTCCTTCTTCAATGATGAGTCCATTCCACATTGTTTTTTTCCACTTTCCTCCTTCCCACAAGTAAAGCTTGGGACTAACCTGACAACTTTAGCTGAAAGACTGGACAAACCACACATGAAGATTGTTTCCACCAACTTGCACAGATTCTTTAGTCTTTGACAGACGGGAAAGAACATAAACTTCATGACAGAGTAAATACACTCGACAACATACTGGACCACTGCAGTTCTGGGGGTAGACAACCCCGCAAATCCCAGGAGAACATCAACTGTTGCATGTTCTTGCACCAAAAACAAACCTGGACGGCAACCAGCGGCTTGCACTGTTTATATACAGTGACATTTATGCTGAAAAGGCCATAAAAAGGTAGAAAAAAGTTTGGGTGAAATCCTGGATGGAGCGGCAAGGGCAGCATGCACTCTATAACCTCCAAAAGGAGTGAATGAACTTTGTAATAATACAAAGCTAACATTAAGTAAACCTGTTTATTTATTTACTTGTCTCAATCAGGCGATACACAAGTGACCTCATCTTTATGGCAGCGACTGGATCTGAAGACTTCAGATTGGAATCTTACCATACGACAGGCTAAATGATTTTATCAGCCGATCAACACGAACAGACTCAGATTGAAACATTTTCTATCATCAAATCTGTCTGAAATGGATGTATTGTCATATTTCTAAATTAACATCATCAAACCCACAGTATAGTACCAACGTAGGTGACATGACCCTTTCCCTGCAGGTCGTGTGACAAAAGGGAGAGTTGCTCCCACTACTTAACATACTATATTCACAACATTTGCATTGGATCCTGGTCTACTTGTTCCAGTAGGTGAAGCGTTTGATGAGTTTCTTCTTCCATTATGGATTCCTGCCTGTGTGATTGCTAAGTGCAAAATCTTGAGAAGGAAGCCTTGGCTCTTCAATCCTGAGCTCCAGTGTCGCTGCTGAAAACATCTGGACATGATGTCACATCCTCTGTGCTTGAGAGTAATCCACACCGCCAGCATTTAGTGAAGGTTTTCCGGAGCATTTTAGTTGTCCGTTACTCGTCATGGAACTGTTTCCCTTTGATTTCTACAAATCCATCAATCTCCGACACTACTCGACCCCCTCTGTTTAACACTTCAATTCAAATACAAATCACGCAGATATCCACATCCTATATGTTTATATAAAGCATAAAGAGGAAGAGAACTAAAATAAACTCATGAATAGATAAAATAATGCAACCTTAGTTTTGTGCTGCTGCTAAAGCTAATCCAGAACAGCTACTGAAAGGACACTGCGATGGGACTAACTTGTTATTATAAGTGTGTAGTTTAAGTTGTATGTTTCTTTTAATTTTGTGATACTCTGCCCTTGTCCCAGATTTGCAAGACACAAAAGCAAATGTGTAATATCCTTTGATATGTGTGTTTTTGTTGCTGTTGATGTTAAATATATGTTTTAAAATCTAGTAGCATTTGTTCCCAAAGCAAACCTCACAGGTGGAAAGGCTTCCTCTGTTCTTGCTGGAATCCTTCAGCTCAGATCAGATCATCAGGCCCAGGCAGCCTTCACTTCAATACACAAACATGCAGCCTAAAAAAACAGCACCCCATGGACAGAAACATAACATATATAGCATAGCAATCTGCTACCACATAGCAGCCTCTCAGCCTGGTGCTGGAATCCACAGCTCTGACATTTCTGCCCACCGCAAACCGAACGGGAAACCTTTAACAGCCTGAGGTTGGACTGAGAGAGAGATGGAGATAAATTACAGTGTTTAGTTTGGTTAAGAGAGTGAAAACCAACTGGGAGTGTGAGTGGGTTCATGTACAGCATGAACGCCTCTGTATGTCTGTGCAGACTGTATCTGCATGTGTGTAAGTGCATCTTTTTGTATGCATGTCTGTATTTGTTGTGCATGTATGTTTAAATGTGCTGTGCGTGCTTCATTTTCATTTGTTTATGTGCTTGTGAGTGTGTTTATGTGCAGCACTTTTCTCTAGAAGTCTGTTTTTATAAGTATAAAAAGTATATACAGTGTCTTTAACTCTGTCTACAACCTACTAGTGTCCATTCTGTGCATCAGTCCCAGCAAAACAAAAACACAAAGCTGTCAAAAGCTGTTGATTTCTGACTTTCAAAACACATAAAAGTTGTTAAACAATAAAAGTTGGCACTGTAATAAAGTTTATTCTTTCATATGATATAGAAATGCTCAAAACTTAAAACATTTTGGAAGAAAATAATCATCCCACTGGATCCCAAATTATGCATTTCGAACTGTAAGGATGATAAAAACTGGCCATAATAAAAAAAAAAGATTAAAGATTAAGTGTTGTATGCACCTTCTCCTGTAATATTGTATCAAATTAATACTTTATAACAAGATCACTCTCTCATGAATAAATAATTATTAAAGCAAAACATTGATTTTTTTTTTTTTGGGGGGGGGTGGGGGCTATATCAGGAGGCAGACAACTATCCAACTTTACAAATGCATGTATGTAATTGGGCAAGTCAAAGATATTATTTGGTGGGAGGTTAAAACAGAAAGTGTTATGAAAACAAAAAATAGATATTAAGAAGGCCTATAGGAACGGTGGAGATGCTGAGCTGGGACAACTCCACAAGGGTGACTGGGACTGTGACAATTTAAAATGTTGCCATCCAGGTTTTACTTATCACCACTGTGCTATAAGTGGACTTTGAGTCACATGGGTGATATAAAGACCAGTCCTGTGGCATCATGTGACCTGTTGACCAAGACATGGGAAAACTGAGCACACTCATGGGGGACAAAGAGAAACGTCCTCATCTCAACAGGCTCACTAAGTGAATTTCAGATTATAAATACTAGATAAACAATTAGTCGATTCATCAGTTAGATGAATGAACAATTTTGATAATGGGTTTATCATTCAAATAATTATTAAAGGAAAAAATGATAAATGTTGTCTGGTTCCAGCTTCTCAAATGTGAGGATTTCCTGCTTTACTTTTAAATTATTGTATTACGCAATAACTCTGAGTGTGTGTGTGTGTATAAATAAATAAAATATAGGATGACTGATTTGGAGTGATCCTGGAGAAGCAATGTTATAGCATACCTCTCATATAAAACCTGCAGGTTTACCTCAGGCCTTCATCTTACCGGCGCAATGAGCTGGAGCGTGGGTCAGGGCTTATTTACAAAAGCTTTCTCCACTGCGCTGCGCTTGAACTCATCCTCCTGAGTCCCATCTCAACATCAAGTTTTATGTACACAAGCGTCAAACTAGGAGGAAAATAATGATCGAAAGTGCCAACTTAAATATGTCAACAACTTTTAAGGTCCTAAATGCAGTTAATGTACCTTTCAACCTGACACTATATTACCAACTATGGTACATTTCTGTCTGCAAAAATGTGGGTATTCTGAACTGAAATGCCTTAAGATGCTGCATAACTCTTACACGATCCCATAATGTGCTTTACTTTCATGCCAACAATCATGATTTTGGAAGGAACATCTCCATATTTACATTTTTTTTTAAAAACGAGACTTATCTGAATATATTTGCATAGATATTTCTGGCCCTCAGCTGAACGTCATTTTTACTGTAATATCCCATGGGAATTAGATAGACGGAGGACAGAGCAAAATGTACTGATGACAGTGAGACAGTTGAACAAGAGATCACACACATACACACACACACTGGCGGCTGACAGCTGTTTCTGATCCTCCTATGTAGTTTAAGTTAACAGAGAGGTCTAATATCACGGAGTTGTCAGCCAAATCCTTTCACTGACACATTAGTGTGTGTGTGTGTGTGTTACAGCATGGAAACACACATCAGCTACAGATACTTTCAAAACAAACAGTGAATATATCTAACTTTCTTTTAATTTCGTTTCATGCCTAGTCAGTTAAAAGACTAAAACTGAAGAGAGAGACAGAGAGAGAGAGAGAGAGAGAGAGAGAGAGAGAGAGAGATCGCACCGCTGACAGCTGAGTGAAAAAGGAGGATCTGTTTTGAATTTTTTTGGTTTCTTTTGGCAGATCGGGATGAAAGAGGAGACGAGGTGAGGAGGGGAAAGAGGAGAGGGAAGAAGATGAAAGGATGAGAGAGGAAAACAGGAGGAGAGAAAGGGGAAAAGGACAAGAGATGGCATTAAAAGAGAAAAGAAAAGAGGAGATTAAAGAAGGGAGGGGAATTAAAGAGAGGAGAGAACAGGAGAAGGGAAGGAAAGGATGTAGGAGAAAGAAAAGGGCAGAAGGGAGAGGAAATGAGAAAAAAGGGCAGGACATGAGTAGAAAGAAAAGAGAGGAGTAGTTAAGGAGAGAGAGAGAGGGCGAGAAGAAAGGCAGGCAGAGGGTGGAAAGAGGAAAGAGGGAGGAGAAAGGGGGGAGTAAAAGGGAGGAAGAGAGACAAAGGGAAAGGGGAGGACAAAGTAGAAGGATGGATGAAAGGAGAAGAGGGAGATGAAAAGAGGAGGAGATAAAGAAGGACAAGGAAGAAGAAAGGAGAGAACTAAAGGTGAGAGAAAGGAAAGAAAAGAAGATTTAAGGGAGGAAGAGAGATAAAAAAGGAAAGGAGACGAAAAAGAGACAAGAGGATATCTTTAAGGAGTAACGGGAGGAGTTCAAATTAGGAGGATGGGAAAGTGAAAGAAGAAAGGGAATAGAGACCTCGATAAGGAAAACAGAGAAGAACTAAGGAGAGGAGAGGAATGGAGGAAACCTTAGGAGAAGATGGAGGGGAGGACAAATAAGGAGGCTGGATGGGAGGAGAAAAGGAAATGACAAGAGGAGAGAGGAAAAAGAGGAGGAGATGACAAAGAAGAAAAACCAAAGAAAGGTGTGAGGGAGAGAAATGGGGGGAGAAAGAAGTGAAAACAAGCAGTAAGAAAAGAGGAGAAGAAACAGGAAACAAGAGGCAAAAGGAGGAGAGAAGGGGGAGGAGAGAGGAGAGGAGCACATCAGAGAGGAGACAAACTGGGTAGAGACGAGTCGAGACAGGACGCGAACAGAGGAGAGGAGATGAGAGGAGAGATGGGAGGAGAGGAGAGGAGAGGAGAGGGGGATGGTTGAAGTCAGAGACTGATAGGCAGAGCTTTGAAGAGGTGGAGAAGGAGGGAGGAGAGAGGGGGATCAGAGTGAGTGACGGATGAAACAGGAGGCGAAGGGACAGAGTGGGTGAAAGACGACGGATGGAGGGATGCAGAGGCAGAGAAAAAAGATAAACATTCAGAGTGATGAAAAGAGTGATCGTTAAAGAAGAAGGGGAGAAAGTGCGGGATGCTTTGGATAAATGTGAGAAGCAGAATTCCACGCAATTTTAAATTTCTGGATTACATTTAGGTTTACATGTGACAACTTTAAGTTCTTATCAGTAAAAGTCACATGTGTCACAGCAAGGAAAAGCTTTTTTTTTCAAATTTAACATTTAACATTGAAGTTAAAATATATGTTTGAAATGAAAACAGCTCCATTTTGACAGGGAACTATTTGTAAAAGAGGATGAATTTCAAAAGCGGACAGCCGAAAGCAGAATCAAGGAGTTTGCGGGAAAGTGGAGAGCTCTGTGCTGCATTGGCCGTAACTGACTGTGACAGTTTTGCACGAAAAAAAATCTGACAAATGTTCAGTTAAACCTTAGACGAAAGGAAAAGAAGGTTACACACAGGCCAACTATAACCATCTAACCAGTGTAGCGCACAATAAGGAGCAGTGTGTGCAAAGCAGGAAAGAGAGCAATTATTAGCCTGTCATATTTTATAAACTGATTCCTTGGATTTACAACAGTTGCAATGGATGTGTCGAAATATATCAAAATATCCATAAACTTCTCAAACCAGTTGTGCCTTTCCTATAATCCACTTCTCAACTGTCTGTTCCAAACAGTCGTCCCTTTGCCAAAAAAATACTAATTCTGGCAGAAGTTTGGCAGTTTGACACAAAAGTTGAGTATTTTGCAATAAACCATGTTTAGTCATAGACTACACTAGTTTGGAGTTGAGATTTTTCCTGTTTTTATTCATATTCAGGGTGTTATGTTTAGATGTAAAGAAAGAAAACCTGGTTATTCAGCTACCTGTATCCATGACCACACCATCATCCAGGTTTCTGTCCTTTCAACGAGTTACCTAAGCATCTGAGGATGGACCAAGTTTGGTTGCTGTATTCATTGCTGTTTTCTTCTCCAGGAGATCACCGGTAATTTCTTTTCATCGTGTAGCCTAAGTCATTCTTGCATCTTTCATCTTGAGATTGTTTGATTTTTTTTAACCTTTTATTATTTTGACCATTTATTTGCTGTGACAACAGGACGCCATTAGAATCTGTTGTAAGTGAATCCAAACTGACTACAACTGCTAGTCTCTGCTAACTGTTCAGTGTTTGGTGGAGTAGTCCTGAAATGGCTTCCAGTGAATACCATGCATCTCTAAAATGCCAGAGAGAAACAGATTTGATTTTAGCCCGGCCATGATGGATGTGAAAGTTTATCCAGTGCGGGTTTCCAAAAGGTTTTACAGAGGAGCGTGTTGAAAATTTTCAACTAAATGCCAAGCAAGATTATTTTTCTTCTCTTGGTCCATATTCAAAGTGGGAGCTGCCCAATAAAGCCACAGTTCTCTGGTGTTGGTCAATGTTTTGCTAAAAGGTACTTCTCTGAGAGCCGTGAGGGAGGGGCGGGCCTCACACAGGTGTTATCTCCACACTTAAACACTTGTGACTGCAGAAAAGACAGACTTAAAAAAATTCAACAGGGATGTGCTTGCAGGTCGTGCCAGATTTAATTCCCCTCTTTGAAGCGCTAATTCTTAGCCTGCTAGGCTGCTCTCAGCACTAACTGTCGTTAGCATGTGCTAATCCCCCATCGTATGACGGACAGGAGGCGCAAGGTGCTAGCCAGCTGCGCTAGCTTTTAAGTCTTAATACCCCGAGTATGAGTGAGCTAGCGTGGAGCTAATCAGTCTTAATGCCATGCATGTAGAGTTAGCTTCAGAGATGGCTAGCTACTATAGCAGTGGCTAATCCTAGTGGCTACAGGAACAAGCCCAATCCATTTCCCCAAATATGTCAATTTTAGAAACTGCAGCATGAGATTAGCATTAGAGGAACAGAATAAAAATAAAGCAGAGAGGAAAGAAAATATGTTGGAAAAAAAGAGGTAGCTCTACGCATTTTCTGTAGCGCTAAGCTCTTGTTCCTACTGAGGCTGAATGCACTTACTGTAATTCTCTTTGAACAAAATCCAAATGAATGTATTTCATGGAAAAGAGTCTTAAAGCCAGAGCAAAGAGAGGAAGTTGGGGTGGGGGGGTGAGGAACACAATATGATTGACATCATAACTTCACATTTAGAGCATTTCCCTAATGTTGCTGGGTTAAAAGTACCAAAGTGAGACACACCACGGGCTCTTTAGTGTGTTGACTTCCTCTGCAAGGACAGGAAATGATGTCACACTGGTGTGGGAACAGAAATATCTTGGAAGCTCTTATCTTTAAGTGCATGTGTGCGTCTGTACAAGTGCTTCAAACTGAAGCATCTGCTGCTCTCTTTCTCTCTCTTATAGTCTAGAAAATCACAGCCTTCAGTTGGACGCCTCCTCCTCCTCCCATCCTCCTCTTCCACTTCCTCCGGCTCCTCCTCCTTCCGTCCATCACATGGTACAAGCCTAAGCGCCAGGGCACTGACATGGGCCACAATCTCTCTCTCTATCCCTCCTGCTGTCATCTCTCTCTCTCTCTCTCTGTGTTTCGGGCAGGAAGCCACCAAGTGGCACAGCAGAGGCAAGCCACCTGTTCCACCCTGGCAGTGGAGATTATGGAGGGATGAAGGGAGTGATGAAAAGATGACGGCAGGGGGAAATGACACAAGAGGGGAGGGAGGTGAAGAGGAAGGGCGCGATGATGGAGCGAGGGGGAAAGAAGGAGGAGGGATACAGGAAAGAGGAGAAAGAGTAAATTAAGGGAGGGATGGGAGAGTGGAAAGGAAAGAAAGATGGAGGGAGGTACAGAGAACAAAAGAAAGGGTGACAAGCCAGCAGGTCAAGATAGAATAATGGGAAGGTGAAAAGAGATAAAACGGTGGAAGAAAAGGAAAGATGACAAAAAGTTAGAAATGAAGACAGAGCGTGGGGTGCTGAAAGGTGAGGAAAAAAGACAAGGAAGATATGGAGAAGGAAAAGATGTAAAGAGGAATGAGGTAAAAATGGAGTGGTGATGGGAAAAGAAAGAAAAGAATGAGAGGAGAGGAGAGAGAGTATAATGGGGAGAAAAAGAAACAAAAACAGATGAAATGGAAATGGAAAGAAAAGATGGAAACGGTCCATAGGAAACAGAGATCGAGGCAGAAGATGGGAGGAGGTACAGAAAGGAAGGAATGGAGGGATATAGGAGGATGAATGAAAGACAATGGAGGGAAAACTGACAGATGGAATGAGGGATGAGGCAAGAAAAGAAACCATGGAGGGAGAACGGTAAAGAGGAAAGGGAGAGGAAAGAGTGGGGCATAGGTGTAATGTCGCCACCACATTTTGAAATGGCTCATTTTATCCCCATCACTTTTTTAAAGCATTTGTAAAAATGTTTTAAAAAATATAGCTTGCACCAAGAAATGTTAATTAATTGTTAATATGCTAATTTATTTCAGCATTTCATATTTCTTAAAAATAGTGTCATAAATCTTCCTGTTTTGTTCTCGTGCATCGTTACGTCTCGTGACCCAAGTGTATCATCATGCCCCATAACTGAGCCGTTATGTCCCCACCACTTTTTAACACAAAGTGAAGGGGAGAGGAAAGAGTGAGGCGTAAGGAGGAGATGGCGCCTAATGACAATCCCTCCTCCTTCATTCATCACCCCATCGCTCCTCCCACAAACAACCGTCTTTCACTAAATGGTTCTTCGGCTGATGGGCCTCCACTTCGTCCTGCAGTCACAAGTGATTCTTAATTTTAAAGAAAACACCGTGAAGGGGTTTTCACTGCGAAAACACTCCAAAAAGTCAAATTTATGAATGAAAACAAAATCTTCAATTCACACTTGGTCTGCAGGCACTGTTAGTTGACACGTAATTTAAAACGTTGAAACGTGTTTTCAAAATGAGTCTTACTCTCCAGCAAGACTGTTACACTATAAAGTAAAGTTTAGCTTCAGCCTTGATGAGTCAGTTCATTCATTTGGATTCACTCACACTGAAAGGTGAGAAGCACTGCTGCACTGAGCCTGATCAACGCTGTTTACTACTGCTAAAGTTGTGCTTGTTCCTTGTTTTTAATGTTTTACTAATGTTTGTTATTGTTTGTGTTTACTGCCATTTTACTAATGTTCATACCTGTTAATGATGAGGTTAAATTATCATTCACTGCTATTTATTGGTGATTGTTATTACTGTTACTGTAAGGCCAGGGCTCTGGGGATGGGGCATCCACCTCCATCGGGTCAAAAACATAATGTTTCCACAAGTACCTGCAAAACTAATGACATTCCCATCAGCCTCAGCTGTGCACAAGCAATCCCATCAGCCTCAGCTGTGCACAGCAAAGATGGCTAAACATGATCAGTCATTGGTAGCATGCTGACATTAGCATTCTAACTGAGCCGCTAGCACGGCTGTCGACACTTTGTGTCATTTAATGTATTTTGAAACGATGGCTGCAAGAAAAGTGGGTAATACATTTGTAGTGGAAACAACTGTTTTATTGGGCTGAAGTTAGGTTTAGAGCAAACCCATAAATATATGCAAATATACAGTATAAAGCACACACACTGAGGAGAGGACACAATGGTGTCCAAACGCACATGAATACTAAGTACAGTCTAGTTCACTGGGATGCACAAGCACACAGATGCACGTCACCAACACCACAGATTGATTTACATTAAACATGTAAATATAAATACAGAACTGCACACACTGAACCACTTATGCACAGTATAGTCTCTCTCACACTCACACAAATAGAGCATGTACAGGAAGTGTGCAGGCTGCAGAAGCAACAAAGCTGTCATTTGCATGAGGAACGATGCGGAAGCGAAACCAAAGCTCCTTATGGTACCGCACTGTAGGCACACCACTACACTCTTTCTCTCTCGCACACACACACAAACACACACACACCACTACTTTACATGTGATTTGAATGCACAAACAAAGAGGCCAGTGGACTTCTGGTTACCTGGAGGAAATGGGAACCAAACTAACTGCTGTTGTCTCGGCAACAGTCATATACCATAATGCTATTCAAATTCTGCTGCTCTGTTATCTCACTTGTGGGGGGTGGCGGTGGGTGAGGGGGCGGGGCTGGCGGCGGTGGTGGTGGTGGTGGGGGGGGGGGGGTGATGCTCACCCAAAGGCCATTCATTTGGACACAGCTGTTAGTCAGTACACATGATCATCAGTCCTGTGTGTGTGCATGTGTGCATGTGTGTCTGTGAAACTCTCCATGCGATGCTGTCAAGGACGCAGCTTGCATCCGTCGTACCAGCCGCAATCGCCATGGCAACAGAACATACACTTCACCCTTTTTTTTTTCCCTACTTTTTCTTTATCAGAACATATATTGTGTGGGCGTGGAGATGAATGTGTGTGTGTGTGTGTTCCTTCCTGGTCTGTTTCAGCCAATCAGCGAACAGAGACTGAAGCTTTCTGTCCACTACAGGTTTTTTCATTTTCAGTGTACTCATCAATGTACCCACTCTGTGGTTACCATGGTCGCCCACATCGCCATTCAGTCTCTTTTTTGTTATTTCCCTTCATTGAGTGGTTTTACAGCTATTTTTCTGTGACGTGGTTCATTTAGTCAGTTTTTGCATTTTGTTGCTGCTCAGTTGTTTGGACATTTCTCACTCTCTTTCTCTGTCTTCTTACAATGACAACAAGCCTTTCTGCTTTATTTGTCTGTCTCTTTGGTCTAATTAGACTTTGTTAACTGCCCTTTTTAAAAATCACATATAATTTTTCTTCTGGTGGACTTGAGGCCTTAATGAAAGAGGTGGTAGCAATGGGCCCCACTGCTGTGTTTGTACTGCTGGTAATAAAAAAGAAGAAGCTACACACTCCCAACTCGTCACGTATGGACGTTGGGTCAAGACTTCTTTGCTTCACTTTTTAACGTTCACCTTTTAGCCCTTGACGTTTAGGGCTTTGTGGTTAAGTTAGCAACAATAAATATGCAACGTCTGGTTACACTTTTAAATAAAGCTTTGCGATGCGTTGCCATTTTGAAACGGCACGTTGTGAAACATGCAATTTGGTTAGGTTTAGGCAACAAAAGTACTAGGTTAGGTTCTGGAAAAGATCATGGTTTGAGTTAAAATAACTACATTATGTCAGTTAACTTATGTAAGATAAGTAACTTACGGAACCTACATATCTTAAATAATAACATTTAATGTTGACTTTTTGTTTCACACAGGAAACGAACACTGGTCTCCTGCCTGAAAGTTGCGTTTCTGGCCCTCAGTCAACCCTAACCACCTCCTTACTTGGGCTTTTCTGTTAAATATCATACACCTGCCTTTACCGTCCAAAACTGACACTAAAGGGCTTCCCCCACTGCACTGAACAACGACGCTATGAGGATCCCCGGTGCGTTACAAACTGACGCCAACGGTTCTTGACCATGTGTCAAGTGGGAGTGAGATCGGGCTGGAAGAAGAAGATGAAGTGGAGGCACAACCACAGATGTATACGGTGCATCAGCCTTGTTGCCAATTTGTTTTATTGGTCAACTATGGTACTACGATAAAAACTCCCCTGCGTATCAACAAGCTTTTCCACCATTGACTATGATTCTGAAAGAGACATCTGTAAAACTGTCATTAGGAAACCTTGAACTCCAAAAAGGCCAATAATTACTCTTTGGATTATGTTTATTTTCAATATTCTTTTAGATCGACAAGGTATGAATAGGGTTAACGTCGATTGGACAGATGGGTTACCATAAGATACGACTTTAACACGGGAGATCGCTGTTTCCCTTTGTGGAGGGCAAACAACGTAATATTTTGGGTTAATTTGAAGGACTTGTTGGCATGGAGACATTTTCTGTCTCTCTCTGTCTCTAAACAGCTTTTTTGGAGCAGCCATTGGCATGTGTTACCGTCTATGCCCTTATAACACACACAGTATGTGCGTTCTACAGCATTTGCACAGTCTGCAAGCACTGACGCACATCCTGTGCATGTTTTCTGTTGTATGTGTGTGTGTGAGAGAGTGTGTGTGTGTGTGTTTTACAGAGATGACACTGTACAAAGTTTGAAACCCCGCACATTTGTGCTTTGAGGTGCAGATAGTGATCTTTACTTTACATGATCTATTTCTGTGCACTGTCTGACTCAACCACACATACACACATTTATAGAAGAGGGAAAAATGTGAGAGCGAAGGAGATAGAGAGAGAGAAAGACAGAGGGTGTTTGGATGACATAGTTCATCTCATCCTTGATACGAAGTCGTCTGTTACACAGGAAGAGGAAGTAACACCACTGACACACACTCACACACACACACACACACACACACACACAACACGCGGTTTCTTCTACTATCCAGCCTGTTTGCAGCCGTCACACTTTTAAAAGCAGAGAAAGCAAAAGGCCAGACTTCCCTCTTCAGCATCTAACGCCACTGCTCTTTCTTGCATCTACCCTTCTTTTTCAGCCTAATCTTTACCACAGCAGCCCTTACACGTCCTTCTTCATGTATAATCCTGAATCTGGTTTAGGGCTGCTTATAGTCGCTGCTGTAACAGTCCCTTTTTATTAATCTATCCTACATCAGCGCTACAGTCTGCAACTTCTCCTTTTCAGATTCAGTATGCAAACTTCCTCAGCTACATGATCCTGAATGATCCTTGTTGGGGGATTGTAATGCTTTCATATAGCTGGTTTCAAGATGAGGCCTTATGCTTGTAGTTTTAATGATATACATAGGAAATGAAGCTCATTCTGTTGTTGACTTCACTGTTTGGTCTCTGTGGATGTGAAACATGAGCTAAATGTTTGAACTTAATCAACAAATGACTAATTGAGGAGTTTAATCTACTTTAGCAGGCATGATAGTTCACCAGTGTCAATATTTAACAGGTCTTTTTCTTTTTCTAACAGAATGAAAAGGGTCATGTTTTGACTATAACGTCATATATGTTAGCTCCACATGATATGAGAATGTTTTCTCATAATAACCAGAAAACCGACATGCCATGGTGAGATGGCAGAATTATTTTTTGACGATGACACAGCAAAACATGAGAAATGACACATGTGCTGTATGGCATTTCTGTAATTTGAGCTCCAACAGAAAGGCCTACTGTATAGAGAGCCTAAGTCCATCCCCTTCTGGTGGACCACCATGGGACCTTATTTCGGAAAAATATTGTACGGTAGTCAATGGCAAGGGACAACAAATATTTTGATCCAGTTTGAATTGTGCCCTGTATTGTACATATGATGTTTGTCAATTTAAAAGATAAATTTTAAAGTCACTGTTGAGGTACAAGACTGTGACAATACATAATTACAAAGACCAGAAACCCAAAAGACGCGTATGTGTCGTCATAACTGTTTCTGTCAATGACTGAAGCTAACGTTACTGAAGCCAACGTCAAAAAAATTACATGAGAGGATGATGTGATAAAAGGACCAAGAGTCATTGAATTAAACACATCCGGTGAGGTATATTTCTGAGTTATCTAGCTAGTAGCAAGAAAGCAATGAACGTTAGCTAGCATTACCGTGCTAACATGTTGATGACAAGAGATGTAGCTTATTGAACGTGTTTCACACAAAACGACATGTAGCTTTACGGTTTTACAACATTCTTGACTTGCAAAATTAGATTTTAATTTGACCAACATCATATTTGTAATTCAGGGCTCAATTCTAAGAGGATAAAAAGATAAGGGGCGGCAGTGGCTCAGGAGGTAGAGCGGGTTGCCTGTTAATTGGAAGGGCGGTGGTTCAATCCCCAGCTCTTCCAGGCTGCATGTGGAAGCATTCTTGGGCAAGATACCGTCGTTGTTTAAGCAGCTGGCAGAAGTGTGTACAGTACATTGTCAAATTATTCCATAGAAACAGTTAAATGCATCCCATTCTCTCCATATTCTCTGTTTTACTACAGCTGGCATTGCAGCACATGTTACTTATCTTCAGCATTAAACTGTAAAACACAAATCTGTCTCTAAACAAGCAGCCGTTCCCTAATGACTCCTGTTGTGAGTGCAGAATTAGATAACTCTTCTTTTTGGGGTGGCGCTAAAATGTGCAAAGGAGACGGGAGCACAGAAACTTTACATGATGGCAGGCAGCGGGACCATCAGAGTGAGCTTTTTCATTTACACTCCCAGTCGAGGTCACACCTCTCGTAACGAAGTTGGCCGGTTTCCCCGGCAACCGACCAGGAGAAAACAGCGAGAGTAATTCTGGTTAAATGAATACAGCTCAACTCTCTCCTTGTCTTACCGTCTGTTTCTCTGTGTGAGCCTCTCCCTCTCTTGTGACAAAAGGATCAGACATTTTAAATCATATCAGTGGTTATTATTATACAAAGAAGGTGTTTTTCCACCATTTTCTCATCGTTACTTAGACACTCAGATATAAATGACAACTCAACGCACCTACTCCCTCCTCATCAGTTTAGATTCATCTTACTTTCACATTACCCACATATCATTTTATAAGAGCAAAATTTCACAGTAACTTTACTTTTACTACAGAATTTTCCTACCTGTTCTAAAACATTTATTCAATCAGTAATTTCAATTTGCCACAAGTCACTTTTTTGACCAATTTGTTTTTCTTTACCTCTCACAAGTGTCACCTAAACTAAACACCTGCTATCTACCGTATCCATCCTCACGTTAGACAAGTTAAACTCACTTCATCTTAACAGATATTTACTTACCACACCACACCTAATGTCACCCCATTTTACATATCTTCATTTCATGTCAACTGCCAACTCTGGCTACCAGAGTTACAACTGCTTGTTGAGTATGACTGCAAGCTATAACCACCACACACACACACACACACACACACACACACATTAGTTTTGTTTATCCTACCTGGTGTTTGTCCTCTGGTCCAGTCCTGGTCACAGCCCCTGTGGGGACAGAAGGGGAGAAAGCATGATAAAGACACATAAGATTTATGTAAATCGACCTGTTGTAAACACACTCTGTGTACTGTGAACCATGAACCATGATGAGACCATGAGTCCTGGCATATCCCATCTTGGTTCAAAATGTGTCTTTTTATCGATGTCCATGCAGATTTCATATTGCTGTAGTGCAAAACAATGCATTGATATTCTATGAACCACCTTGAGAATACAGGACAGTGTTGGGGAGGAGTTTCCCATCAAAACCCAAGGCTACTATATGGCCAAACATATGTGGACGCACCTGCCTCAATGCATCTGTGTACATTGGATGTGTTTTTGTTTTTTCACATTGATAAACTTAAAAGAAAACTTAAAGGAATAGTTTGACATTATGAGAAACACACTTGGGTTATAATTAGATGAGAAGATCTCAAATCTGTCCGTTAAATACACTGTAAAGACACAGCCAGCTGTGGCTTAGCTTAGCTTAGCTTAGCTTAGCACAAAGACTTGATGCAGGGGGAAACAGCAAGGCTTGGCTCTGTCTGAAGCTAACAAAAGCCGCCTAACAGCACCTCTGGGCGACCCGGTGGCCCGGTGGATGGCACTGTGGCGTCACAGCATTGGGTTTCCTCTGGGTGCTTCGGTTTCCCCCAACATCAAAAACAAGTTAGGGTCTTCAGTCAGTACCACTGACCAGTGGCTTCCCACCGCTCTCTTTAGGGATGGGTTAAATGCAGAGAATGAATTTCGCTACATGCATGTGTATGTGACAAATAAAGTACCTTTACCTCTAACGCTTACTAATTAACACTGTATATTGTGTTGGTTTGAGCTGTATACAAAATCAAAGTGTAAAAATTACAATTTGACGTTTTATGGGGAGTTATGTGCTGGGCTATTTCTCGACCAGTAACTGCCTGTAGTCTTTGCAGGTTGCCTGGCAACTGCTCTAAAACCAAAACTATTTCCGTACAGCATACAATGATTTTTTTTAGACAATAGTGTGTTTCCAACTGTTTGTGTTGGCCTCTTTCCTGTTTCAACATAACAATCCCCCCGTGCACAAAGCCAGCTCCAGAAAGAAATTACTTTCCTAGTTTGGTGTGGAAGAACTTGACTGGCCTGTACAGAGTCCTGACCTCAACCCCATCCAGCAACTTTGGTATGAACTCGAACACCAACGGAGCCTGACCTGATCACCTAACATCAGTGTTGGACCTCACTAATGCTGTTGTGGTTAAATGGCAGCAAGTCCCTGCAGCCAGGTACTGCGTGGTAAGAAGGTAAATGCTCATGGGTGCAATGTTCGAGTGTCCAAATACTTTTGGCCATGTAGTGGAATACTAACAGCATGGATTGTGAAGATACTCTTAATCGTTTTAGAGGTCAAAAGGTCATGAGATTCTCTCAGCATATAAATATCAATGTATTATTTAAATTTATGCCAGAAAATAAAGAACACAAGTGTTGTTTTTGTAGATTTTAAAACAACACAAGTGACATGCTGATCCTGTGGTTTTTAATCTAAAATTTCTAAAAAGTCTCTGTTGTTTTCTTAGCGGATTCTGAGTGTCTGACACTGACATTTCAAACCCTTCGATGAATCCAGCAATAAACAAATAAAAACAGATGCTATTCTGTCTTAGAGCTTCAGATCACACGTGTCATCCGTTTGTCATCTTGATTTTTAGTTTTCTTTTGTCACTTTTGTCTTTTTTTTTTTAAAGCCCGTTGGGGCTTCTGTTCTGTTCCACCTGCTGAGATTGGATTTCTTTTCATCCCATGATATTTTTTTGAAGTGTTCTTATCTTTTGTATGGATATGCAAATAACTCTACCTAAACCTACAGCAGTAACTGCCTCTGCTACCGCTAACTGCACTGCGGCAGATAAGACTGGGCAGCAGAGCCTGGGAACGGAGCGCCAACAAGAGTCAGAGGTTTCAACATAGTGACGTATAGTTTTGTCACTTTTTAAAATTATTTCTAATAAAAATACTCTTTTTAAAACATCAACAAGATCAGTTTAAAGGGACAGTAACTGAGATCAGCTCAGAAAATGGTTCTACAAATACAAAAAAAAAAGAGTTTCTGAAGTGCAAATGGTATTTTCACTATCCAGTTTTCATCATTATTTCTATATTTGGGATATTTGGGATTTTCTTTCAGATTTAAACTGCTTTTAAAGATTAAAAATGATGTACCAATTTATTTTAATTTTTAAAAAAATGTCTCAGATACACTGTGCCGCTCATTTTAATTTGCCATTTTGGGTCCCTCTACTTTCCCTATGCCTCAGCTCGGGGTGCACCGCTGGGTTTTACATCTACGTAGCTCGCGTGAGTTACAAGCAAGCAAGGAAGTGAGAGTTTCCCTCTGAGAGAAAGTGAGAGTTTCACACTTAGTTCAAAACTAAACAGCCAATTTTTCTTCGTAACGTATTCTAGTTGTGGTTTCAATTCTGTGGGTGCAAACACTTATTTTCTCCCCTATGACTATTAAAGGTCTTTTGCAAAATAGCGGCTCTAGATTCGAAGTGATAGTTTCTGTTGTTTTAGGTAGTGAAAGATTCTTTTAATCATATTACAACAGAGCTGCTGGATATATGATGTCATGTCACCCACATTTGTGCAGTTACAGCTATTAACAAACAGTCGATAAAATGCACAAAAATGAAATTGATAAGACAGCAATAAAATTCCAATGTCCTGAAAATTCCAATGCATTTCCCTAATAAAGCATTTTATCAAGTGAGGATTCAAAATAAGGTCAGCTATCAGAGACCAACCCTTATTAGCGTGCGTGGTTAAGCCCACTGTATTTGCTGTGTTGATTTACTGCTGATGCAAACCACAAAGATTTTATGTAAATCAACCGTACTTTCACCCCATTCATACAGCAATGGCAGAGAGTAAGGCGCCAACTGCTCATCAGAAACAGAAACCCATCATTCACACACACACACACACACACACACACACACACACACACACACACCCCGACGGTGCTGCCATCTGGAGCTGGGGATCAAACCGCCGATCTTGTGATTAGTGGGCAACCCGCTCTACCTCCTGAGCCACACAGCTGCCCATATAAAGCCTTCTACTGAGCCACTGGGAGAGTTATATTCTGGAGCAGGTGCAGGAAGAGCATTTAGTCACTGCAGTGAGCAAGACTGCTTTGTTAGCAGTAGCCTAGTATTGTTCACTAATCGTTGATCTATAATGCAGGAAGGAATAACACAAGAAGAAACAGCCACAGTGAGCTGATTACATGAAGAGCTGTAGGCGACAAGCTCTCACTGCTCTTACACCTTCAACACAATATCAAGGAAAACAACACCTTTTGCAGTGTTATTCAGAATGCTATAAAAGCATTCAAGCATGCCTTTAGCACTCGAAGCTGCCCATGGCTTGGCTCCGCACAAGTATCTCCACCAATATGGAAGAACGCTATATGTAATGTGGAGTACTCCTCTGCGTATGTTGACTGTAGGAGTTACACTGCATATGATTTGTAATCCATTCACCAGCAGTGTACGTGAATGGGAAAACTGAATGTTGGTTGTGTCAGTTGGGATTTTCTGATTACAAAACACTGATTTAGCTCTACTGTCTGATGCATAAATGCATGAAGAGAGACTAATTACAAGCTGTTGAGAAAGTAGGCCAGTTTGGGTACAGGTCACTCTCTCTTTCTCTCTCTCTCTCTCTCTCTCTCTCTCCATCATCTCCCTGTCCATTTAAAGAGCCACACAGCCCACCTGAATGTGCATTCATTCAATATCAGCCTCTTTCACTGTCTCACACACACACAAACAGAGTTTCTAGCAAACGTCTCACAGGTGGGAGCTGAGCGTGAGGAAAACGATCCTATTTCCCGTCACGTTAAAAAGCTACCGTGCAATTGGCTGGCGTGGAGCAACAGACATGCCAGTCAGCAGCAAGGTGATCGCTGATTGGCTGATGGACAAAAACATGCCCTCATCAAGCTGCTGTAGGGGGTAAGAGAGGGAGTTTCCTTTTGTACAGCTGAGGACAACAAGCTGAGATCACACACACACACACACACACACACACACACACACACACACACACACACACACACCCTACTGAGTACTTCAAATGAAAAGTGTGTCAGCAGCTGACAGAATAGACACACTCTGTTGGTGCAGCTTAGAAACCTCTCATCCCATCTCCTCTTCCTGCTCTCTGTCGCTCCTCGTCCTCTTGTTTTCCTCCTTTTCCTTCTGCTCCTCCTCCATCATCCTCTCTTTTGCTCTTTTCTTGTTTCCCCTCCTGTTCTTGTTTTCTTTGCTCTCATCTCCTCTCCTCTCTTCTAGTTTCCTGTCCTCGTCTCTCTTCCCCTCCTCTCTTGTTTACTCTCCTCTGGTTTACTTTCATCTCCTCTCATCTCCAGATGTTTCCTTTCCTAATCTCTCCTCTATTCTTGTTTCCACTCTTCTTGTTTCCTTTCATCTCCACTTGATTCCTCTCAACTTCTCTTGTTTCCTCTCCTTTTCTTTCTTCTCCTCACTTCTTGTCTCCTCTCCTCTTGTTTCCTTTCCTTGCACCGTTTCTCCTCTCCACTTGTTTCCTTTCATCCTTTCCTTTCCTAATCTCTCCTCTCTTCTTGTCTCCTCTCCTCTTGTTTCCTTTCCTCACGCAGTTTTTTTCATCTCCTCTCTTCTCCAGATGTTTCCTTTCCTCTCGTTTCCTCTCATCTCCTTTTGTCTCCTATTGCTTCCTCTCTCCTACTTTCCTCTTGTTTCCTTTCGTCACCTCTTTTCTTCTTGTCGTTGTTTCCTTTCCTCTCATCTCCTCTCCTCCCTTTTCATCCTCTTTTCCGTCTTTCCTCTCATGCTGTTCTCTAGCTCATTCTTTCTACTCTGCTTTTCTCATCTCTCCTCTTTCTCTCCTATCACCTCCCCTGTGCTTCCATTATCCTTCATCCTCTAATTCCCTCATCCCTTATCACATCTGCCTCCGCCTTTTCTTCCTTCTTCTTTGATTGGTTATTCTCAATTGCTGCCTTCTCTTCTCCACGTTTCCCCTCTTTGCCCTCCCTCCTCCCCTCCAGGTGTATATACTGTATATTCAACCAGGTATAAAACGAAACCACAGAGGAACAATTTATCAGGAGAAGCCAGTCAACCACCTCATTAGCTTTGTGTGTGAGTGTGTATCTTAATAATTTAGCCATCGCTGTCAGGACCTCGGCCACCGGAGCGCTCTCAGGTTCCTCTTCAGCTCTCAGGTGATCACACACATACATACACATGTGATACTGTGCATTCAAAATCTGCAAAAGCTGGTTCAGTGTGATGCTTACAATCCTCTTTAAAGGCTTTGAATTCATTGCTCTCTGGAGGAAGCCCTTTCACTTCATACTGGAGAATCAGTAAGCACAGTTTTGCAGGTGCAATGTGTTGCAATGCAGCTGTTTTTTTGTTGTTAGTAATAATCCACTCTGAGGTCTCTGATGTTACAATACCAGACTGGGTGAGGCAAAGAATACCACAATACAAAGCAGAGCAACGTTTTTTTTGTCAAATCCGTTACTGAAGTCACCAAATCTGTAGTGTAGTTTACTTAGTCTATAAAAACATTTTAAGCTAGTAAGGCAAACTAAGTCTTTATTTTGATGTATTCAATGATGATGATATGGAGAAAGCAAGCAAATGTTCATATTTGAGAAGCTGCACTAAGCAACCGTTTAGTAATGATTTTTTAAATGGTCATATACTGATTTTTATGGTAATTGTGTTAATTCATTGTTTTAGCACTAGATGCAAGATGTTGCTTGTTACTGGAGATTATTGAAAGCTGATGGTGTTACAGATTTTTCACTTCAGGTTGTACAACCAGCAACTCAAACCTGTAATGAAAGCTCAACAACGTGTGTGTGTGTGTGTGTGTGTGTGTGTGTGTGTGTGTGTGTGTGTGTGTGTGTGTGTGGAGAATGAGAGAGCGTGTGTTACTTCATCACACCATGCCGCACATCTGCATTCATTTCAGATTCTCCAGCTATGATGTGTGCGCTGTTAATTGCCAGCAAAATGCTTATCACATCTGCAGCAAACTAACTGACACACAGCCAGTGGCAAGACAGGCAGGAGGAGATGCAGACAGTTACAATTAGCAATACACCAGTAAGTGCATAGATAAAGAGACAATTAGGTCTCGAAAATCAATTCAGGCCAATATGAATCAAAACAGGCTGCACTAGACGGCAGCAATGTAAACCTCAGCTAATGATTTCAAACCAAAATGGACATATTTAATGTACCGTAAAACTCCAGTTAAAAGACGAGTCCCATTTAGACGCCCGTCCCTTTTACTGGCCTGGTGTGGCAACACGTTTTGTCAAATAAACGCAGGTCTTTTTATGAGAGTTCCCTTGATGTATTAAACTTCTTACTTACACTTGCTTTTTTGAATGCATAAGTGCATTCACACTGACTATTATGGCAAAATGCAGTGCACTATAGTCCCTTTTCCACTGCACGGTACCAGCTCGACTCTACTCGCCTTTTTTGGTTTTCCATTGTGGAAAATTTGCACCTGTACCTGCTTCCAGGTACTTTTTTTTGTATCAACCCCCTTGAGGTTCCAAGCGAGCTGAGGGATACTAAAATGTGACATGAAAACACGGCAGACTATTGATTGGTCAGAGAGAATCGCGCGCCAGACAGAGGCCAGCAACAGAAAGAAGATTTTACAATTTTCATATGTAATTTCATCACCTTATCCACTTCTGAGAAGTTTTAAGGTGAGAAACCAGCTGTGTAGACAGTTTTACGAGAAGTGATGGCGGAACAAAAATGTGGTTGAAAGTTTTCAGAGTTACGCAAGTGGCGGTGGGGGAAGCCTGAGGCAACCCGCGGCCAGCCGCCCGCTCACAGAGCCATCTGGTCCCATCGTCACAGAGACCGCTGCAGCAACAACGGCAACGGAAAACACAGCTGGAAGGTTTTCATACCGCTTATCTACCTTTAAATTCAGACTAATGTTGAAACGTTTTAACTTAAATCAAAAGACAGCTGTATGCGGGTCCTTGGTGTGTGTGTTGCATTGAAAATTACGTCGCGGCAGTTGTGTGTGGCGTTGCTAATACAACCAGCTACACTGAGGGGTACTATCCCTGGGTACTACCTGCAATGGAAAACGAAGCACAGCTAAACCGAGTCGAGTCGAGTCGAGGCGAGGCGAGGCGAGCTGGTACTGAAAAAAAACGGCACCTGGATGTTGTACTTATGATGGTCAAAAAGTTGTGTGTGGGGACGCCGGTTAGCTGACCGCTAGAGCATGTGCCCCATGTGCAAAGGCTAAGTCCTTGCATTTCTGCTCTTTCAACTGTCCTGTCTCAGATAAAGGCACACAAAGCCCCTAAAAATATGGCAGAAAATGGGCACCCGAAAAAAGCTGTAGCAGTTGTGATTGCACGGACAAACAAGTTAAAGTATGTTCATTTTTATTAAAATTGAACAAATTGAGTAAACAAGCCGGCAGATATTTTGGCGGGTGACAATCACGGTCAAATGTTGGTGATAATGATCCGCCTGGTTACAATTCACCATTAAAAAGAAGAGGAGGCCAAGAAGAAAAAGAAGAAGAAACGGAGCGACTTGAGACAACACTATACTGTTGAAATTCACACACTACGCCAGCAAATACATAGTGTACTACATGTTAGTGTACTAATGGAAGGATATGAATTGAGACACAACTTTAGTCAATGTTAGCTAAACTAGCAGGCTAGCCATACTGTGGGTAAATAAAAGCCCTATGAGGCCAGCGTGACACATCTGCTAACACAGCTGCTTGGCCTCTTCCTCTCTGAAATGTTCCCAAAATCTTTTGATGTTTTTTATTTTGTCTCTTCTTTTTGCTCGTAAACATGAACGCTTGCTTTCATCTCACACAAGTCAACACACACCTCACATGTCAGCCCTGGTGCAAAAGTGATTACTGTCCGTGATGAAACAATTCTGCAAGGCATAGAACCAAGGATCATTTGCACTCAGATAACTCGAGTAATTGTTTCCACCCTACTGGCAACTGCAGTCCAATTGTAATATGTTATATATTGGTAAATGTACCTCAAACACACAAAGTTCCCACAAAGCCTAAGTAATAAATTAATTGAATGTTTAAAGCAGAAAAATCAGCTCACACCTCATGCATGTTCTCCGTACGCACCCTGGTAACAGCCTGTGTGTGTGAGTCTGTCTGTGTGTGTGTGTATGTGTGTGTGCATGGATGCTCGCTCCTACACAGTAACACCACGATGGCCATCTGAGGTGGCAGTGGGACAGATGGTACGTAGGTTGGTCTTGCCACGTGCACGCTCTCACACACACATTTACCATGGACACATGCACGCCCACAGTCCACAGCATGTGTCCTGACAGCAGAATACATACTGTAATGATCTCTTTAGCTACAGGCTTATAACCCCACCAATGACAAAAACACACCCTGGACAAGTTTCTGTTATTGCTCTTCTTTTGCAGCTTTCATAAACAGCAACAGAGCATTCATCCCTAGTACTTCTCTCTTTTTAGTTAACGCCTCATTTGTTTCTGTCCACATTCAGCTTCCATTTTCTTTAATTGTTCTGCAGTGCACACAGCTTTTCGCTGTTTCTAAAAATATCATCTTTACAGTGTCAATCCAAGTTTAAATTTAGCTGCTTTCCCTCTCAACAAAGACAAAGTGACAATACAGTTTGTGAAAATAAGCCAACATAACATTTGATTTTACACTTATTTTTCTTTCTTATGAGCTACTTCATAATAAATATTGTGATTTATTTATTTCCTGCATGCCTGCTTGATCTTCATTGTTTCTTATTGTTAATGTGTTTTTTATTTGTGCTTCCTGTGACATATTAAACATCAAAGAAATGCTCAGAGAACCCAATAGCCATGTTGGCAGCAGCTGGGCAACACACTGTCCTTCAGCTGTTTAAACCTGCAGTTCAGACCCTTCTACTGGCATGTAAGCATAGAGTAGGCTAATGTTTGACCCTGACCTTTGACCTCTGACCTCTCTGTGGAGGCCAGGAGGAAAAGAAAGCTTCTCTGCAGGAATGAATAGCGGATCACAGGACTATGACGTACAATAACGCGACATGCTTATATGATGAGGCTGTAAATCTCTTATCTGGAAATGCAGCGAATAAATAGATATGTTCCGGCGCAAGAGTATCAGCAGGCTTGTTAGAGAAGGCGAGAGAGAGCAGGGCCGGGCCGTGCGTCGAAGTCTCCCCGGCCAGGGCCCCTCTCTAGACGGCAACACGTCATGGAACATTCCCGGAACCAGCCAGCGCACCACCCACCATTTCTCTCTGTCTCTCTGTCTCTCTCTCTCTCTCTCTCTCACTCTCTCACACACACACAGACGCGCGCACACACAAACATAGGAAACAAACGATGAGCATATGAGATAAAGTCACTCCCTTCTGAAAAAGAAAGCATGCCAATAACACCATGTACATTTTTTGCAGACATACTCCACAACAACACACTGTAGCAATAAGCCTCTATTTAAATATGTCGGGAATGTCACACTGAGCATACTGTTGCAGCAACAAGGAAACACCAAAGGGAGTGCGCTAAGGTCACCTCTTAAACTCACTTTTTAACACTCCACTACCACTATACAGCGACAATAGAAACAGGATTTACAAGTGTACCTGTATGAGCCAGACAACCCAGATGCGGGCAGGGCTGGTTTGTTGCTCCACAACACATAGCCTATACACAGAAAATCGACCTTCCAGACACAAAATCACACAATCACACCTATCCGAGCTCCCACTTTCACAGCTTCATATCCACCAACACTTCATATCCCCCCCCATATAGCTATCCCCAGGTCTTGCAGCTAGCCCGGCCGTGCAGGCTACTGCAAATTCCTCAGGATATTACGCAACCCGGGTAATCTGCATGCAATGCAATGCGTGCCCGGGGTATTCCCCATGCATAGTCTTGCCCTTATAAGCTAAACAAAAGATCAAGTGCCATGAAAACAGCCCATAATGTCCGTCATAGCGCAGAAAACCCAGCTGTCACAGTGATATGTGTGAGAATATGTCCGGTAAGGTTTCGTTTTTCCTCCCTGCACTTACCTTCTGTTAGCGCTCCGGCTGCGCGTCTCCGTGCGATAATGACAACAAGCAACCCCGGTGACAGGAGATCCGATTCCGGGCGGGCTTGACACCTCGCTGAATGTCCGTTAGAAACAGCCAAGAGGCGGTTGTTAGAAATCCACAACAGTCGAAAGAGAGCGGTGGAAACGTCGCGGCGAGGCGGCCGACGGAGGAAAAGTTGCGCGTAAAAATGGAAGGAATCCTTTCCGACCGGATTTCTGCTGCCGGAGCTCAACTAGCCTACTGCAGTCAGACAGACAGTAAATGTGTGGGTCTGACTGTGTTATGAGTGTGTACGTGTGCGTGTGAGGGTGAAATCAGGAGACACACACACACACACACACACACTCATAAGCACACGGGGGTTATTCCAAACGCCACTTCCCAGAATAGCAGCATAGAGGAGAGGGAGAGAGAGAGAGAGTGAGAGAGACGAAGTGGCAGAGAGCGAGAGAGAGAGGGCGTGTGTATGTGTATGTCTGTGTCTGCGTTTATGTGTGTGTGTGCGTGTGTGTGCTCGTGTGACGTCGTCGGATCCCCCAGCGCGCAACCAGGGCAGAGGGAGGGGAGGAGAGGGGAGGAGGAGCAGTGGCCGAGGAGGAGGCTCTGTCTGCCGGCGCAGAGAGAGCAGGATTCCCCGGTCACCTCTGGAGCGACATGTCTGTCTGACTGTCTTCCCGCCTCGAATATATATATATATATATATATATATATATATATATATATATATATATATATATACACACACACACACACTTACACACACTGTATAGGCCTGATTTATATTGAACTAACTTCATTCCACAGTAGCAATAGAAGTGCGCGCGCGAGAGAGAGAGCTACACACAGAACTTATTGCCATATAATTCCAGCTAAATGTATTTCCCCATGCAACAAACGGAGAACCATTGTTGTATGTATAAAGTTACTTTATCATATTATTAATTAATTATATATTTTTTATTGTTTATATGTGAATTAGTGCTCTGGCAACATTGCAACCTAAACAACCTAAACATTCATGGCAATGGACGAGAGAGAGAGAGAGAGAGAGAGAGAGAGAGAGAGAGAGAGAGAGAGAGAGAGAGATGTCTCATCTCATGGAAACAAGTTTCTGCCACTGCATATCAAAGCTTCCTCCTCACTAGAGGAAGAGGTGTCCAGGCTGGACCCTGGTCCTTCTCACAAGAGGTGTTACAATAACTATCACAATAGAAAGTAAACTCAATCGCGTATCTTTATTCTCCTGCAGCAAAGTCGCAGACATCAGCTCAAGGATCGGTATGTGATGCCACCGTCACACGGAAGCGCTTCTGCTTGCAGCTACACATACAGGTCCATGTGTGGTGGTGGCGTTATTTACTGATCCTTCAGAAAATGCTTAGGAAAATGTAGCATGTTTGGAAGCTGCCGTGCTACTCGGTCAATAAAAGAGCTTTGTTACTGAAAAGCTATTGGATTCAGAAAATAGCGACGCTACCACCAAGCTACTGAGAAATGTAGTTAAACTAGTAACGACGCTACTTGTAGCGACGCTACTGCCCAGCACTGAATAGAACCATAAGATATTTATACTTATATCAGAGTACCAGATGCATGGATTATTCCTATGATCTGTTGAGGTGGTGAACAATGAATGTATTTTCTTTTCTTTTCTTGAATAAAAGCCCATAGAGAAATAACATGCCATACGTGAGTCATAAGCCTGGTCATTTCCTTTCATGAGACACTTGATATTTTTGGATAACAATGTTTCTGGTTTGGTTAGTTACAGACCACTCCTTCCTTTTCAACAGTATGCTCTATATAGTGGTTGGTAGTCATTCTTTTTTTGTTCCAATTGTTATCTAGACTTAACCACCTGTGCATACTTTATGCCCATGAGTGTATTGTACCAGTTTTGCTGACGTCTTTCTACTCTTGTAATGATACATGTACCTCTGGGCATACATGGAGCACCTTCAGTCATTTGATTTTATATTTGAGATGTTACAATACATATTGTAAATAAACAAGACTATTGCTGAGAAGCCTGGTAAGCTGTAATACTATGCTGCATAATACATACTGGGTCAAAGCTGAGCATAACAAACTTTATAATGTGAGTCAGCTGATGAGCCTTGTCTGTCATTATCACTTTTGTGTGTGTTGTGTGTGCGCGCATAGCTGGTGTGAGGGGGCATGGAAGGAATAAAAAACATGATGTTGTTCTCTCTCCGCTGATGATATCTTGATCTCTCATCTCCTGTCTTAGCTCGTCATCATACTTCCCATTACCAGTTACTGGCACATCATTGATCTTTGTGTGTTTGTGTGTCTACTGTGAAGGCGCAAGGTGATGTATGTGGTGTTTCTCAGGGTTAGCCTTTGCTTGCCTCACATTGACCCCGGGAACAAAAAAATCTCTCTCTATTCATTTTTCTTTTTTTTCTAAACAGACACTCAGTCAAGGGTTAAGAGCACAGGAATGACAGCAGCATAAAAAGACACTATAGTTGTGTCTAGGGAGTTTAGTCTAAATTGCACTTCAGCAGTATCAAAATCAACACCAGATAAGTGATAAGACAGGAACACTTAACTGGGCCAATAGAAGGCATTATCATTCATCTATGCCTAAGGGTGGTGACCTCCTAACAGCTTCCAGGTTATGTATGAGTTGCATTAGAGGGGAACATTTTACCTGCCCACCTCCAGACTGGAGGAGGGCTACTTTAATGGCCTCTGTGTAACAGGGGCTAACACAACGACTAGCTATACACATGTCAGGAATGATTGAAGTGGTAATAAACCATTCTGTCCATTAGCAGGGTGTTTTTTGCTATTAACGGAACTGGGGATGGTGTTTTAGCTTGTCAATGCCTTGAGTGATCCCATATTGCCTAAATGAATAGCTGGATCTGTGGAGTGAAAAATACACAAGGGGGTGATTTTGTGTTTAGTTAGGGGGTGAATCTCGTCTGTCTTTCCCCCCTGACATATGGTATTGAAGGAAAGCGGGACAGGATGCTAACAAACACCGCTGAACGTCCTGTGTGTGTTGATCCTCTGCCCTTCTCTACAGTGATCCATCTCCCTCGTGTCAAGCTGAGTTGAGATGACTCCCTGGCCATGTTGACCCACAGAGATGCTTTCCCTCAGAACACACGCACGCACTCACAACAGCACCAAAGCTCTGGATAAACACAATTAAATGACCCCACCCTCTACTGTCATTCTTATCTTATCTTGCCTTCTAACCTTAACCCCAACACAACCCCCCAACCTCCCACCCCACCTTCCAACACACACACAGTGGAAAAGGCCCCAGGGGTGGCCTCTGAATCCTCACCTTTCTCTGTACACAGCCAGCCAGAGCCAATTCATTTCCCTGAAGTCACTCCATCATTTTCTTATTCCCTGCCCCTCCCCTTTCCTTCCCTTAACCATTTTCTTTTTCTCACACCAAAGTGTCACAATATGAGGCTGCCAGTGTGGGAAACGCTTTTCTCAAAACTGTTGCACATGTAAAAATAAATCATCAATTCACTGATGTGTGGCATATCACAGCCTACTTACTGTATCCTATTAGTGGTAATTTTCCTAGATGAGGCAGTTCATGGCTCAGTGTTTTCAGCTTGACTTGTTGCCCATGTAAAACCATTAAGCCGTTACATGGAATGAGATGCCTCGATGCCAGAAGAACCTTTTGGCATGGCTGCAGAGAGGGGCAGAATGAGACATTCTGTGTCATTTTCCACCACTCCGACTGCATAATGGCCGACGCCCAGCCCTGCCCTCAGCCTGTTATATCTGATGTATAACACCTTGGGGTGCGTTGGTGAATATATGAACTAGCGAGCACAGATGGCTCAACGCTTGGCCGCCTTGGGTAAATAGGTAGCATAGTTGTCGGACGCCGATTTCTGTATTGCCTTGGAGCCTAAATTTATGACAAACAAAACAGAAGGTATTATCATGTATCACAGCCCTCCAGGTAGCTACAGGCCAAGAATGAATTGTGTGGCATGACTGGTGATACATAGAGCCCTCTGTCTGCTCATAGGGGAATGGCTTCATCAGTCACTCCCTGTTTCAAGAGTTGTGGAAATGAATGATTGTGGTGCTGTTGTGAATCAGTGCATGTCTGGCAACTTATGCACTGGTCAGGGTTGTGGGTTGTTTCTAGACTGTAATTGAATATTTTTGAAGTGCCACTGTGTGGCAGCTGTGGCCTTATATTTTTAGCTTAGCATAAAGGCTCAAAACAAGGTTAACAGTTAGCCTGTCTATGTCCGAAGGGAACAAAATCTGCCTAGCAGCACCTCTAAAGCTCACTAATTAACAAGCAATATCATAAAGTGTTTATATTAAGAAATTAAAAGCTATAAGCTTTTTAATTTAGAGGGGGGTTTGTACTAAGGTGCAGCGACTTCATGTCCTCACTATGAGGTTGCCAGGGTGCATGCTGCACTTAACCCCCTTGTAAAACCACAAATAATTGTTTTTACATTTAAATTTTTACTATAATTTAGACAAACAAGATGTAACGTGTTAATTAGTGAGAATTAGAGGTTCTGACGTAATTTCTTACAGCGTTTCCAAACTTCTCCGTTTTAGGTCTTCGTTTTCATCGTTTTAGTCTTGACAGGAGGTGCATACGTAGCAAAAGGTCTCCAATTTAAAACGAAAACGCAGTAGTGTGGATGGGTCCTAAGAGACAAACATAAGATAAGTGTTGATCTTCTCATCTGATTTTCAGTTAGAAAACGTGTAAGCATATATATTATTCATCACTATTCCTTTAAGAACCACAGATTGAAAAATTGTATTTTATAAATGTTTTACTACTAATGATAATGCTTTCATTATACAAAGACCATTTCCCGTGGTAACTATTAAAATATGTTTTCACAACCATAATAATATTCAGTCTGGCCTTCTCAGACAGTTCCTTATACTCTCGTTCATTTCCAGTCGGCCAAGATAGACAGGAGTGTAAGGCTATCTGGTGGAATGTAACGATCTCTACACCTCCATAGAACAAAGGCTCTTATCTCCCTGTGCCTTCTGCCATTTCCTTTACCCTCAGGATCCATGGACACCAAGACGAAAAGGAGTGTAAATCACTGCCTCAATATCTCTTCTCCGTTTCCTTTCTTTCCTTCCTTTCCTTCCTTTCTTCTGTCTGTAGCGTCATACTTTGTCTGGTGCTACAGGGTGGATCTGTCTTCTGCAATAGCAAGAAATTTCATGCTGTTTATTCCCTTTCCATATATTTTGCATCCCTGTGGCTTTTTCCCTGCATGGCAAAACAATTCTTAATTTCCTATTCATCTCAAGCTCATCCTCTCACTCTCTTTGATAGACCCTCTGTCTTTCTCGGTCTCATTTTTTCTTCCCCTCCTGCCTCGCTCCTGCTTCCTCCCTTCCTTATGGTTTATTTGGAGCCTTTTAAGGTGGTTGTGGTGGATGCAGAGGGTGGTGAGGGGGTGTTAAACTGTGGAGGCAGCAGTTGCCTCTGCTGCTGCTGGGCTGTCTGTTGAAGCGTGGTGTGGCCAGCTAGAGATAAAGCAGTTCTGTGTGTTTGCGGGAGAGACCAGCAATTAGGGCCCGCTGCAATACAGAGAAGAAGAAGAGCCGACGTCAGCCGCTGTTCCACCACATTGGATCTGGAGCGATGGCAGGATGCACGGACAGAACGAGGGAGAAACATAGAGAGTGATTGCGAGTGATGGGGTGGAAGTGGAGGGATTAAGTGAGAGGGAGGATTGGAGGAAGAAGATTGACAACAGAGGAAAGATGATAAATAATTCTCATTAACGTTAAAATTCTAATTTAAATACAAGCATGGGAGGCATACAAACAAACCCACAGTAAACGACTGAAAGACTAAGAATGATTTGCAGCTAAAACATGTCGGTATATAACTCGGAATTATATTTTTTCAATTATCTTGCATTGTACTTATTTCACTACAATAAATCACCTCAGATGTTTTGTTTATCACCTTTATGTGGAATTCTGCAACACTGGCACCAAACAAACTAACCTGCCATTGTTGCATTATCTAGAACTGTCTAAAACAAGTACCTGTTACTTTACCTCAGACAAATCCAAGCAACTGCTCTAAACCAGTTTCTTGTCTTATTTTCTTATAAAGCCCACCCATTTCATGTGGCCATATACGGATGGTTGAGGTTGAGCTCATCACCACAGAATGATGTCAGTGGCCTGTGGCGTAATTTACAGTAGAGTTACGTCTGTGGGTCACTGACTCACTTGCCCAGACCATTGTGGTACTGGCGTGGCACAAATGTGCTGGTTAAACTAATAATCTGTTAACATTTGTATAAATAAACGGCTGTTCTGCTTCTCTGTACCACACATTGTCTCAACCACTTTGGTTTAATCCATGCAAAGGTTTAGGTACTTTTTGCACAAGTAATGCTTATGTTTGTTTGAATTAGGCCTTCATATCAGAGGATCACATTTGAATGACCATTTACTACCTACAGAAATGGGACCTAGTGTCAAGCTTGACAAGAATAATTTGAAAAATGCATGCGAAATTCATTCTCTGCATTTGACCCATGCTTATTAGGAGCAGTGGGCAGCCACTGTGCAGCGCCAAGGGAGCAGTTAGGAGTTCAGGGCCTTGCTCAAGGGCATCTTCGGCAGTGCCCAGGGGGAGAACTGGCACATATCAGTCCATACTCCTTAAAACTGGTCCATGCTGGTCTCAAACCGGCGACCCTCCAGTTCCCTAGCCAAGTCTCCATGGACTGAGCTACTGCCACCTGTTTCCATTTTAATCCATCTCACCATCTCTCTCGTCACTCCACATCCATTAGCATGTTCATTATCCTGTAATGATAGCAGCAACATAGTGACCCGTACTTAATTGACTTCCCCTTTACCACATTTGAAATCATTGACCACGGATAAATACAAGCTTCCCCACCACACTGTAACCATCATGCTGTATGGTAAAGAATTGCTTGTTTCGACATGGACGGATTTGAGAACTGATGTCGGCATTACCGTAATTGTGCACAGAAATCCAATAATGAATGAAAAATATCTGTATTCTTACTTTTTAATGCGTAACATACTGTAGAGAATGGTTCTTGAACTGCTGCCTGCTGTACACAGATATTAAGAGAATGTAGACAGTAGGAGCACTGTAGTGAATAGACTTTTCATTGCGAATAGACTTTAACAATTGAACAATGCATATACATTAATTTACATAACATACTTTGATGTATGTTACAGCAGTGTATCACAATGCAATAAATATAGAATTAACTAAATATATCATAAAGCCAGACATACCATGTTCATACAAATATGGGATATTTGTTTGATATTTTATCCTGAGATGTACAGTTGAGCTGGCAACTTACCCAGCAGACTTCACACTTGACTTCAAACTCGTCTTTTATTGACTTCAGGCTTGACTCAGACTCCTTTATAATGACAATAATGCTCAAAAGACACACATGGTTTCCACATGATTCATAACATAAGTTGTCCTTTGTGGATTTAGCAAAACAGAAAATGTGTGCACAGAAAATGGAAACAGAACACATGGCATTGGCAGAGCTAATTAAAAACAAGTCAGTATTGTATGCTGTTAGAGCTATGCTTGAGCTAATGTCACAGCTTTTGTTTCTGTAATATTAGATGTGTTGGTTGCTTGTTAACTTAGTTCAAATGGAATGGTGTGTTTTCACTTTCTGACAAATGTTTTTTAAGTTGTGAGGTTATTGACAGGCTAGTTTGTACTGATACTGCTTGAAACTTATAAATAGAAAATGTATTTATCCAACTAAAATCTACCCCTAATTATTATTTTGCATACTTTTTTTTTGGTCCATAGGTAAAACTTGAACAGAGAACCTGATTACAATAATTACCTGCATAACAATTAGTTAAAAAGTTAATTACCTGTTGGTACGTGTTTTAACGTCAGTATATGTCTTCATTTTTTAAATTGTATGTAAATCATGGGCAGAGAAAGATATTTAATCCGTTACTGCTTGGATGGGTAGTCATGGCTTGGCCTTGACTGTGTCCGTGTGGGTACGTTTGTTATGTCTGTATGTGGGTTTCACCCCGTGACTCACTGGGCTCTGTTATTTTGCCGCTATCTCTCTGAACAGCAAAATGAAAATGTTCGTTTATTTCCTTAGCAGAAATAACTTTGGGAAATCCCTTGGAGGTCATTGCTCAAGTTGGCCATAGCTCTCACACCTGTGAGATGATGACAGTGTGTCATCATGGTGATCATGCACTTATGCCCCAGTGCTGTTACTGCAGGGGAATGTTCCTAATGCATTGTATCTGTCTGGGGTGGTCACTGGAAGTGAAAGCTAGCAGTGAGTCTAAAGTTGAAGTCCTGGTGGGAACAAATTTTGGCTTCACTTTTCACCGAGGATGAAATTTGTGCTACACATTCTATCACATGGGTATGGACATTTTGTCCCTTCCTCACACACCCCGTTGCAGAATACAAAATATACAAAATGCTCATTCACTGTCACCAGTGCACACACATGCACTCCCATTTCAAACTCCTGACCGGACTCTCATATCCAGATTAGATTTTCTTTTCAAAGAGCTCTTTTGTTGGACAACCTTTGCCAATTAAATAAAGTACATACAGTACCGTGACTTAATTTGGATTTGGAAACAAGATGCTGTAATGCGTCCTAACGATATTGGATTAGGTTTAAACCTCTTGACTGTTCTGACTGATGTTCTTCCTCTGCTTTCTGGACACGGACACAGTCTTTGCTTTTGAATCAAATGGTTGATTTGTGTTATGAGAGACAGATCAACTTTGCCCAAGATCTACTATAGGCAAAATAACAAAGAGTAGGAAAGCACAGTGGAGGGGTAAAGAGAACAGACGCAAAGTTTCCAGGGAAACCAGCAACAAAAATAACGGTTAAAACAGGAGTTCCCGATGAGATACAGTGCCTTGCGAAAGTATTCGGCCCCCTTGAACTTTTTGACCTTTTGCCACATTGCAGGCTTCAAACATAAAGATATAAAACTGTAATTTTTTGTGAAGAACCAACAACAAGTGGGACACAATCATGAAGTGGAACGAAATTTATTGGATATTTCAAACTTTAACAAATAAAAAACTGAAAAATTGGGCGTGCAAAATTATTCAGCCCCCTTAAGTTAATACTTTGTAGCGCCACCTTTTGCTGCGATTACAGCTGTAAGTCGCTTTGGGTACGTCTCTATCAGTTTTGCACATCGAGAGACTGAAATTTTTGCCCATTCCTCCTTGCAAAACAGCTCGAGCTCAGTGAGGTTGGATGGAGAGCGTTTGTGAACAGCAGTTTTCAGTTCTTTCCACAGTTCTTTACACAGACTTTGACTTGGCCATTCTAACACCTGGATATGTTTATTTGTGAACCATTCCAGTGTAGATTTTGCTTTATGTTTTGGATCATTGTCTTGTTGGAAGACAAATCTCCGTCCCAGTCTCAGGTCTTTTGCAGACTCCATCAGGTTTTCTTCCAGAATGGTCCTGTATTTGGCTCCATCCATCTTCCCATCAATTTTAACCATCTTCCCTGTCCCTGCTGAAGAAAAGCAGGCCCAAACCATGATGCTGCCACCACCATGTTTGACAGTGGGGATGGTGTGTTCAGGGTGATGAGCTGTGTTGCTTTTACGCCAAACATAACGTTTTGCATTGTTGCCAAAAAGTTCGATTTTGGTTTCATCTGACCAGAGCACCTTCTTCCACATGTTTGGTGTGTCTCCCAGGTGGCTTGTGGCAAACTTTA